>NC_140934.1:39140519-39430519 GCF_014529385.1 Adiantum capillus-veneris
CTAACTATTTTGCTTGCATTTGACTGTATTGTCTTTGCGCTCAGAAACACTCTCCCTCTCACATTTTTGTTGTGCATCTTGCCATAGAAGAATCACTAATGGAGAATAGAAGACCTCGACGACCATCCGCAAGTATTAAGTCTCTCAAAAATTTCAACAGCTTCGATTTGGACAACGGTCGATGGCTTTCCACCACCATTACAATTGGAAGCTGGGTTCTCCTACAAACTAGGAAGAGAAAATGCATGGGCAATGGGTTTGTGAACAATTGTAAAGGTAGGGGGAAAAACTCTGGTTTGTCACAAAAGGGCAAAATAGTCAAAGAGGTTCTCATTGAACACACATATATGCACTCAGAGTTGCGTCTATGAACAACACCGACATAATTTCCAACAAACCGACCAAATTGTAAGTTTTCTTACATGCACAATGGATTTTACTCTTCACTCATGTATTTTGTGTTTAACCTGCCAGCTCTGCAGATATTTATGCTTCCAACAAAGAAGATTGGTAGCCAATGGATTACATTAATGGAATTTTTGATGCATTCCATGCAACTGCTGGACAGCTACTCTATAACAGTAGCGCCAAAAGAGCGTTGGTTGAAAGGGGGGTTTTCTTCTTCAACCACTTTTATAATGCTCTGTGTTCTGTGCTTAGCTTCGGCACTCTAGAATATCTCTCGGTTCCTTCAAAGGACAGTCCAGAGTGGCCAGTCCCTTCATCTGAAACCTCTAAGTGTTTCAAACTAAAGCTCCATCAGGAAATACAAAAGTGCTTAAGATCAAATATTGCTAGTCGGTTGGTATGTGTTTCAATTTTTATGCCCATGCATGTGTTCATCAACTTTTTCTATGATGAAGAGATTAGGAAGACTGGAACTATGCTACTCTACACAGTAGAGAAATGCCTCAATTTTTTGGATGAATCTTGGGATGTCCATGATTTTGATGGCATCTTATGCAAGGTAAATAAGAAGTCTATTGTGTATGCATGATAGCTTCTCAATCATATATTCCTTCCACTACATAAGGTGGCATCGAGTCAATGGTCATCTGGTAGCTTTGGACCAAGATTTAACTGATTACCTGAACAATCCTTTGAGAATGCTTGAGGTATGGTGTGGACCCGATTTGCTAACTGTTCTTAGCATTTGAGGCAATGTGACACTATGACAAGTGTGCAAGGATTTGGAGGACGAGGTTGACCCCAGCCTACCTCCAAAATTTCTTTTCTAGTGCAACATGCGAAAGGTAGTATGTTTTGTATGTAAACATTAATGTTGTGTTAGTTATTTCCCTGTTGTGGTTATCATCAAATATTGGTCTAATCCAACTATAGGATTAACTATCGTACAGGTGCCTCAGAGAAAGGAGAAGAAGACAATATGCGCAAAGATAAAGGATGACCGACTATTTCTAGTGCAATGCAACTCTTGATTGAAGAAGGTGGATCACACAAAATATGTCATTGCGAATATCAAAGAAAGCTGTTAAAAACAAGCTTGCAATCTATATTCATGCAAAAATGAATTGTTAAGGAATTTCTTTTAAATAAAGTTTGAGAAGAATTATTATTTTAAAATTGACTCAAGTCTGGGTTTAATAATGTACACTATAATGTCCAATTAAATCCATTGATTAGTAGCTCTCATTTACAATTGATAGGAGCTCTCTCGGGCTTGATTATCATGATTGGAATGTAAAGGCTCAGGAGATAGTCTGGGGGTTGGGTGAGGGGTTTGGGATTGAGGAAAAGAGTGTGCAGTGGCATCGTCTTCCTTCATAAATTCGGGTATGACAAAAAGACTAGAGGTTGAGTGGCCAAAAATACGATAGGAGGTAGGTCCAAGCACTTGGTCTATCATTGGTTAAGGTGCTGCTTCATACCTCCGAGGTGGAGGCCAAGGTTGTGGTCGTGGCAGTAGCACAAAAATGCATCGTCGTCCTGAATGCCTCCACATGGATGTTCAAATAATCTGCCACGTTCCTTGCTTGCAAATGAATTCCCTAGCTTTTATATGTAACTCAAAGAAATCATGTGTGCAAGGATTACAGAAGCAAAACATCGCACTTACACTTGTATGCTCCTCAGCATAAATGCATTCCAGAAGAATCTCCACATTTGCAATAATTATCCATCCACAAGAATGCCCGTCATCTTGTTTTGGGACCGTGCAACTCAAAATCAGTATATCTTCCCAAACATTATCTTGGGTCAATGCTTCCCATGCAGCAACAAGTTTCTGAACGAACCTGCAAGCCATAGCATATGGTGACCACAAGTTGCATCGAAATTGCAGAATCAAGAAACAAGTAACTACATACCTTCAGACATTCCCATGAAAACCATGCGTAGAATTTGCAAGGTTGCAACACTTGTTCTCAATGTTTAGTCCAACAAGGCTCCAATGTGAATTGATTGCACAAAACAAGGAATTAGTTTGCTATTCATAGTATACAAAATATTGTAGAATAGAGAGATAAAAGACACTTAATTTTTGTTGTTGTAATCTAAACGTCAAACTTTTACCGAGTCCATGTTGACTCGTTGAACCAATCAAAAAGCTCTATCAGGAAAGTGGACTTCCGAGGTAAGCATGAATGATAGTTGTGAGTCCAAAACGGCTACCTCAAATTGTAGATTACATGCAAGGTTGGAGACCAGCATGTTGTGAATTGAGAAAATTAATTGATGAGGATCTCCAAGCTAGAATCAAATAAATACCTCTATAAAAACAATATAACATACGATCGATCGAAATTTATAATTTGGTCCGTAAGCTCCCTCTCACTATTTTAAAAAATAGCTATCTCGTGAGGGTCGAAACAAAAATACAAATTTTGGCCCCAGACCAAAAGTGCTACGCCAAAAGTTGGGCCGAGAAAACCTAGGGTCTCAATGTTAGCTTGGTCAATTCTGCTAACATATCCCATTCATTTGAATCGGCTGAAAACTCTTTCACAAAAGTAGATCTTGGGTCCACTCCACATTCAAACGTGTGGTACACGTGTGCTATTTGGTGCTCACATAGTACACCTTCACTTTGGTTGACTGGAGGGATTGTCAAATTGTTGTCCATTCTCTTATTAGAAAGATGGATTGGTGCAAGTTTCTTATCGTACCTGAAGCATAACAACCTAAGAGAATTGATATCCCAGGACATCACTGTCACTTTGTGAGCATGAGCTATGAGGATATAGCTGTCTTGGAACAGCTCGATCAAAAATTCCTCGACTGCCTCGTTGAGAAAACCCATTGAACTTTTGGCCCACCAAAAATCCAAATTCCTGCTCTCACAAATATGGCCAACTACTCTTTGGAAGGGTAACTTAGGAATAGCCAAAGAGTTATGTCTCTAGAGTTTGTGCAGCTTAAGCAGAACGCTTTTGTTCTACTGGTACCTCCAACTACACATTGCTGCCCAAAGATTAGGTAGGGTTTTGCCTGCAACTCTTGAGGACGAAGGTTGATTGTAAACCTTCCTTGCGGTCTGTTTCATGTGAGCCATGCAAACAAGTGTTTTCCCTAGAAAGCATTGTGAAAAAGAATAAGAAGAAGATTGAGAAATGAGAAGGTTAGGTCGTAAAAGTTGACTCTTAAGAGGTGAGGACAGAGGTCAAACAACAGTGGGGTATACGGAAATAGAAACATTATATAAGCGCGCCACGGGCATCATCATCATTATTGAGCGTGGGATATGCATGTGGCGGGGCCCATAATTGATTGAGTCGCTCATCATCATTGGGAAGAGTGCATCACCACATGAAGGACACGTGGCATACTGTATGTCAACTATGTGGTTGTCGTGGCACAACGCGATATGGGATGGGCCTTGATCAACCAAATCCCCTCCTTGTGTTGTGTCACAAAAACAAGAAAAAATGTTGCGGCACAACGTGAGAAGGGGGAGTGTACCACAACTAGACCTCCTTATCATGTTATGACGAGAACACTCTTGATGGTGCGCCAAACGCAATAAAGAGTGTCGTGCCACAACACAATAGGGACCAACCATGTTGTGGATATGCCTTCCTATCGCATTGTGGCATGACATTTGGATGTTGCGTAACAATGCAATAGGGACCACCCATATCATGGAGATACTCCCTATTATGTTGTGGCGTGATATTTGGATGTCTCCCACAACCCGATAGGGACCACCCATATCGTGGACGTGCCTCCCTATCGGGTTGTGGTGTGATATTTTTATATCGCATCACAACACGATAGGGACCACCCATATTGTGGATGCACCTCCCTATCGCATTGTGGTGTGACATTTGGTCACAATGTGATAGGAACCATCCATATCGTAGATGCTCCTCCCTATCTTGTTGCTGCTTGACATCTGGATGTTGCATCACAATGCGGTAGGGACCACCCATATCGTGAAGAGAGATCCCTATCGTGTTGTGGCATGACATTTTTAGCTGTGTGATATAAACCTCCCACTCGGATTGTGGTGTGACACATTTTGATAAAAGCTCTTCCTTCATAATCAGTAAAAACAAAAAAAGAAACAAAGAGGTAGAGACAAAGGAACACGATATGAAGACAGTTGCATTATCTTCAAGGACTCCATTACATAAGACTAAGAGGTGATTGATGCATTATCTTGTTTTTCCATTACAATCATTATTCTTCCTCCTTTATCGTTGGTGGCTTCTTGTCCTCGATCTTTGTAGTGCTGGTTTCCCCAGCCTTTGCCTTCTGGTTTTCTTTGTTTTTCTTCTTCAGCTCCTTTCGAAGAGCTTTTGCGTTAGCTAGTGCTTTCTTGCCCTCCTTCATTTCCGCCATCATCTTTTGAAAAAGCTTCACCTTTCCTCTCTTCTTGTACTCCATACCTACATTGTGTAAATGTGAGCAAGTTCTAGAGTGTGCAGTTAAGGTGTTTTATATAGCTACAATACTCACCCAACTAGGACACGTGTTTGTGCTGCATTCATTGCACCGTTACTAATGCAATCATAAGGGTGGTTGTAATAACCAACACTTGGCTTTTATTTCTTATAACTCATAGTCTGTGATGATAAGTTCATTCCTCGTCCCCTTGGACGAGGTAAAGGAGAATTCCTCCCTTGGTCAATACTTGGAGAAGTTGAACGGTCCAAACTTCCTTTGCTTCCATTCCAGATTCTCCGAGGACAAGGCTGGATTACCTCTTTTTGTATTGAAGACACTCCCAGATATCTAGGAGACGTGGCCATCAGATGGAACGCAGACAAGATGCTGCTACTAGACAAGCAAGCAATGGTCTTAATTTTTGGTGTAGGGCTTGGCATGTATGGTCTGCATAGTCACTACTTTTTGTCACATGCTATGTATGGTCTAGCTTGTGGAATCACATACCCATGCCAGTTGCCACCACAATATGGAAAACATGATCTGCTGAAACAAAAGCAGTTAGTCATTCAACTTATAGAAGATGCCCCGTAGGTTGAGGCATCTGAGGAGATCCAATTTCTTGACCTCAACGTGCTTGCAATGGGTGTTGATGATGAAACACGTCATTCAAAGAGACCAAGGCACAAGAAAGAAGATCCTTCAGATAAGGGCAAGAGGCCAAAATATCTTGTATCATTTCCAGATGACTAGAAATAAATAGAATGTATTTGTTTTATGAATCGAAGTTAGATTGATTATGTAACAGGGTGAAAGCATGTATAGGTGGCTTGGAAAGTAATGCCAAGGACATTGCTTTTTTGAGCTTAAAAGTGGGTGTTTTAAAAGTGATTCAAATCTCAAAAAGAATATCACTCTCCTAAGGTACGTCAATTAAGTCTCCTAACATACCACAATTAATGAGACTAAATGTAATTTATTGCTGAACGCTGGATTATATTTGTTTCTCTTCTTTCCCGCTACAACCTGTTTGAGCTTTCTCTCTGCTTTGAGTTTTCTTTGTCTCTGAGATCTCTCTTGGAGCTCTATCTAGCTCCTCTCTGTCTCTCTCTCAGAGAGCTCTTGCTGAGCTTTCTGTATCACTCAGCCCGCCCCCCCCCCCCCCCCCCCCCCCTCTCTCTCTCTCTCTCTCTCTCTCTCTCTCTCTCTCTCTCTCTCTTTCTCTCTCTAAGCATGGCTCCTCTTGTGTCTGAGCTCGCGCTCATCTCTCTCTCTCTCTCTCTCTCTCACGAACTCTATCTCTATAGGTTCCTCTCCTACTTGATGATTCTTGAGGCATGTAAACACTTATTATGCTTTGTTAGTATCTTGATAATTAGTGCAAGAAGTGCCATGTATTAATTAAAAGTATAGCGTGTAGTTATGATTTGTATTGTATTTCTTGTAGAGCGATCCTTTGAAAGTACTGCAACAATGGAGCACAATGAAGGACTGTCTATCAGCTCATCGTCATTGAGTAGAGAATCTCAACTTCAGCGCAGAAAATTAATGAGGGAATATTGGGCTGCTCAGAAACGTAAGGCAACGGTCAACTTTGTGATGGAAAGCAATATGGGGGAGATGGATTAAAGAAAGAAACGAAGGATATGTCAATCTATGGTACAAGACTTTGATACATTAACCATGGGAATGGATGCAAGTGGTAGGAAGAAAATATTTGATGAACTTCTTCAACATCCTTGCTTCCTTACTATGCAGAGTAAATCCAAAGAGCTGGAAGCATTGCTGGGGACAATGTGATCTAAACTAGGAAAAAACCTTAGTGCTTGCTAGTGTTATCTGAAGCTTCCTCTAGGTTTTCTTAGAGTATAAAAACCAACTTTTAGAAACCGCACGATTGAGATGTGTCTACCTTGGCTATGTAGAGGTGTCTTGGGAGTAGTCATACTTATCGAGAACCTTTAGGATTAGATTAGGTTGTTTTGAGTGGTTTTTGATAGCTTAGGCTATGTCAAAGTCTGAGGATTGATGCACTTTTCAAGAAAAAAACAAAGATAAACCAGTGCTAATGAACCCTAAATGACATATTGTCTCAATGTTCAATATTGCTCTTATTACCAATATCCTCTCAATTATGTGGCTTCCCTCTCTCTCTCTCTCTCTCTCTCTCTCTCTCTCTCTCTCTCTCTCTCTCTCTCTCTCTCTCTCTCTCTCTCTCTCTCTCTCTCTCTCTCTCTCTCTCTCTCTCTCTCTCTCTCTCTCTCTCTCTCGGGTTTTTCTCTTCAAGAAGTCAAGTGTGGTAGATTGGTTATTCCAATATCCTATTGGATAAGAGGTATTCGAGTTCAACACTTGTCGGAAAGATCTTTAGGCGTGCTTCACCATTGTGCTTAGAATAGCTGCTAGAATCACGTGTATAAACCTCAGTCAACCTAGGGATTCAAAGGGAATCCGAGTGTTTAGTGCCTTAGGGAATAAATCTTGCTAATTTTTTGGCGGTAATTTTTTCTAGCTTAATTTCCTAATTTTTTTAATAATGATAAATATTATTCAAAAAGTAATAAAAATCACAAAAAAGATTAGAATTGAGTTCTGAAAGAAAATGCTAATTTATCTTCAAAGCAAGAACTTCAAGCACGTCAAAGTTGGAAGATGTCAAATTTTGGGCTTGGCTTAATTTGGTACAAAAGTTTGGAACTATAGTACGTGATTATCAAAAATCAGAACGATGAGTTGTTTTAATAGGAGGTAATAATTGAATGAGCTAGTCACGACATCTATTCCAAGTTAGAACTTTAAAGTCAAATGTCAGATCAAATCATATCATGTCAGATCAGGTAGAATGAACAAAATTAGAATTTAGGTGAACAAATGGAAACCAGATCGACAAGTAAACTGAAAGAAGAGAGTTAGATATTGGACAACCAGATACTAGAATTGACATACCAATAGCGAAGCCAAAAGTAAAACTAAATTAGTATTGAGTACTGGATTATAACAGAGCTCAATTGACAACTAGAGCAATGACTTGACAAATATGCAAATAGGCTGCAAAGTTATAGACAAATGACATACCCAAAATGAAAGTAGCGGGTTCTATTTATAGGTGCTCGTACTAGGTTCATACCGGCTTTGCACTGTACATTTACTGCTTGGTAATTACTATTGATAATGGTAATCCGCCTATGTATTGGTGCTTCTCTAGCGGGAGTTCTCACTATCTATAACCTCAGACTCCCCTTTCTTTGACTTTTGGCATATTCCAAAATTCTAGATTTTTCATTGGTTTTAGTGTTTGTGATTCCATTTATCTAGATCCTTCTTCAAGGTAGCCTTCCAAACATTCTGAGGTGGCATATGAAGGCGATTCTGAGGTGGCAGACAAACATTCTAGAAATAGTGTTCTCCTTTTGGATAATTCTGTTGATTTCTTCTTACTCCAATTGTTCTCTGCGATTTGTCATTTGCTCACTTCGTATGTTGTGGTTTTGATGAGAGCTTCAAAGAGGACTTCGGCCATCTCTTTGAACTGAGGTTAAAAGTTAGCTTTACTGGCCAAGTTTTTCATAAGGATCTTGGAGGCCTCAATTGAAAGTTATAGCAACTCACTCGTGTCCTTAATTAGTAAACTGATCTAGCCCCTCCAGTAAGTCATCATTTTTGTGAAGGTAATCAAATAACTTTTAAGTTTAGATACGCTTGTTTTCTAGCCTATCTCATTCAGTACATTCTTCCATGCCACCCAGAGCACATTGATTTACTCATACCACTCCCGAATCTTGTCGACAATTCTGATTTTTTGATCTGATAGGCCAACTCGTTGTACTTGGGATATAGAGCTAGATAAAAGCGTGGTATCTCCTCCTCCTTCATAGGTATTGCATACATTAGTACTGGTGAATTTGGAACCACCTCTATGTAGTTGATAAAAAAATGATTTTCTTGTTGCATCATTTTTCTCAAGACTCTAACTGAATGAAATAGACTTTTGAGGGTAGTCTCCTACTTGCAAAGAGTCATCTAAGTTTGTGGCTCCCGACCACTAGACGCAGTTTCTCAGACTTAAGAATTGGTTAGAAAATCCAGAGCTATGCTCTGAATCTGGCTCTGTTAGCACAAATTTTCCTTTGTTTTTCTTGATCAACATCATCTACTATTGCTACACATTAGGTTACTATTTTGGTGGCATGTCACCCTGCCCTTCCTTAGTGTGGTTTTCTTGCTTATTAGATGGCTGGTTCGATGGAACATTATGCTTTCCATGATTAAACTTGACTAAATACCTCCTTGAGTAGATCTAGGAGCTAGAGGGGGTTCATCAACGTCATCATCATCCTTTTTGCCTACTAGTTCTCCCTCTGCCTCTTTATATTTGTCCTTTATCATCTTCTTCATTCTCATCTTCCTCATCATCCACATTAGTAGTTGAGTGTTCAATGAGGGCTTGGTTGGCTACGATACTTGTATAAATGGAGCTCTTATTCTCCAAATTATCTTTTATGGTACTTATCAGCTTTTGCACATCCTTTAGACTGAGAGTTAATTTTCCTTCGGTGTCAGAACTGTCAACCAATGATTTATATACATATTTGTTGAGGATAGATTGTTTCAAATTATTATGCACTTCTTTTAAACTGTTGAGGCCTGTAGTCTTTTGATCTAGTTGTACCCTCTATGCAGCCATCTCCTTTGTAAACTTCCACTTTTTAGTATTGAGACTAGAATTTTGCACCTTTAATTGGTCCACTTTTTGTTGGAGCTCCTTAATGGTCTTTGCGCTCCTCTTCCTCTTGCATTCTTCTTCAATTATGTATTTTTTAAGTGAGAGTATTTTCTTTCTTTGAGCTTTTGATTTCATAATCTCTCACTCGAGCTCTTGTTCTGGATAGGTGACATTTGATTGCTTGATGGAGCTTTGGGTTTCCATCATCTGTTTGATGGCATTCACAATGGTTCTCCATCCCGTCTGGATAGTTGCTACACATCCATCAGTTATTGTCATGACATCTTTCCTTTCTATTAGGTAAGTGAGCACTGGGACTTTATAGGGTACTAGTAAAGTGTGATGAATCCATTACTAGACTCCCCACCAGTCTATTCTTCTGTAGAGCTTGTAACCTATCTACTGATGTTTTGATGATTGTGGAGGCAACGATAGTGGTTTGAATTGTTGTTCTTGTCTACTTTTTCGGATCAATCTAGAAATCTATAGCCTAAAGACCTTGTAATTCTTTGATTTTTGGATTTAATTTGTAAACATTTATGTGATTATGAGCCAGAATGAGGGGCTCAATGATTCCAAATTGTATCAATAAAATCTTAGGCTGCAAAAGAGCTAGAAAGTTTCTCATTTTTGAACCCAAAACCTTTGGCTAAGTTATAAAAGCCAATGTTTGTAAAACATAGAGGAGTCTTCTTGGATAATAAAGTGTTACAACTGTTTCTTAGAGGACTATGTGCCCTTTTGTGATCTTTTGAAGCTCATGAATCCCATGTGAAGTGTCCATTTGAAGTGGTTCTTTTTTATCACGTAGCATTACAACTGTTTCTTAGAGCACTATGTGCCCTTTTGTGATCTTTTGAAGCTCATGAATCCCTTGTGAAGTGTCCGTTTGAAGTGGTGCTTTTTTATCACGTTCATAGGTGAAAGCTCTTTGTGGATTTTCTTGTGGTAAAACTATGTTTTTGTTGTTTCTCACCTACTCCTTAGCTTCTCATAACTTAGGATTTACATAACAAAACATTATTTTTTTGGAGAGGTGTAGAGGCATCATTGCTAATTAAGCTCTAGGGTGCATTTGGGGTTGAAAGCGGTTGGGTCAAATCTGCCTATAATATATAATAAGCACAAATTTGGAAAGTGGTCAAAAGGGGGATTTGAGGGCATAGACATGTGTCTTTAGATGTTGTCTACCTATCCTATAAGTTTTATATTGTTTGGACTTTGTTTTCTTGGTGAATTGCTGAGATTTGTTTGTGGTGTTGTAGATAGCCATTGCTGTCTGCCATATAAGTTGAGTGTAGCTTTGAGTATAGGCCTTCACTATGTTTTCCAAGGGATTGTTAACCTCTCATAGCCTCCGTGCACTACTTGATTTGACTCCATACCATGACATGCCATTCATGTTCGTGGTTCTCAATGTCACTACAATAAGATAGAAAGGCTTGACATTTTGGGAGCCCCAAAATTTGGCACCATTGCTGGGGACAAGGTGATCTAAACTAGGAAAAAACCTTAGTGCTTGCTAGTGTTATCTGAAGCTTCCTCTAGGTTTTCTTAGAGTATAAAAACCAACTTTTAGAAACCGCACGATTGAGATGTGTCTACCTTGGCTATGTAGAGGTGTCTTGGGAGTAGTCATACTTATCGAGAACCTTTAGGCTTAGATTAGGTTGTTTTGAGTGGTTTTTGATAGCTTAGGCTATGTCAAAGTCTGAGGATTGATGCACTTTTCAAGAAAAAACAAAGATAAACCAGTGCTAATGGACATTTTCCACTACCTTTTGCTGACGCGATTAGGAATACGATAAGTAAGAATCAAGGAAGGTTTTCAATCTATCTCACCCTCTGATTTAATATCACTAAAGTTGTTTGCAAATTTTTTTAGTTTTAGGTACGAGACTCGTAAGGTGAGTTTAGAGCTTCAAAAGTACAAATCATCATTGATCTTGTAAAGGCTATAGCAACCTACGAGTAATTCAAAAATCAACTTTTAAGAAAATTTTTAATGTTTGGCAAAAAATAGGCTTATTATCTCCCCAGTGATAGATGCATGCTAAAGTAATTTTTATTGGCCAAAAGGATTTGCTGTAAGCTTGTATAAGACCTAAATGCCATCAAACTCCCAAAAATATACAGATCCTATCCTGTAGATAATAAACACCTTTTTCCTTGGGCCTAAAACTGAACCTTTTTCATATGGACATCTTGCTCGAGTGATATGATAACACTTTTGTGAAGGCTCAAGAGATTCCAATTCCATTTGAGAGAAAACTTGGGCTAAAAAAACCTTCACTTTGAACAGACAGACAAATGGGGCTAAGAAGACAACTGGGTCTAAGAAAACTTAATACTAAAGAGAACTTGATAAAATTTCTTGATAGGTCTCAAAACACTTTTTGACAACTATGGGAAGTGAAAAAGATGAGAAAAGTTACAAAAATTAGCACTTGGATAATAAGTGCGCTTAATATCCAAGGGCTTAAAAAAGAAATATTTTGACCATTTATCAACTAGGTATTAGCATAGTATAAGGAGGTTTTGATTCAAGTTTGGTAGCATTTGGACTTGTAAGTTACCAGATAGAAATCACTAGAACTAGACCGCAGACACAAAATTTACCCTAGGAGCTTCAAAATTGAACCAAACTCCATGAAACTTGATTTGTGGCTTGATTAGGGTGTGAACATATAGCACAAGACAAAAAAGTTGAAAAATTTCTTCATTTTGCCCTTGGAGATAATAAGAACACTTAATATCTCTTGCCCTAAAAATTCAGCTTATGCAAGTTTATTCAAAGGGGATTGGGTCCAGGGTAGCAATCTAGTGCTTGGAAGAAGTTTCAAGTAATTTGGACATTTGACTTGCATGAACACTTGATTTATAATTGAAACTTCTAGATACAGAAAGTATTGGGGAATTTGACCAATAGTAAGACTCTAAATTCATTCACATACCTTAACATATATCTAGTCTTGTTTATTTCCAAAGATAATCTATGAGCTCAATGATCTTTCAAGATAACTATCTTTGTAGTGCCATGTTGATACTGGCCTCTTGCATCTTCTGGATGATGGATCCTTTTGTGAGGAATCCGATTGTTGACTTGCCGGACATGCTTCTCCAGGATCTCCTCTGTGCCAACTACTGTTTCCTCAGATTCCTTCACATCATCTCCCCTACTAGATTCTTTCTCTAGGAGTTCCTTCTCCAGAGCTTCTAGAGCCTTTGGCAAAAGTCATTTAATGGTTCTGGCCTCTACTCATTCAAGCTTCTCTAGAATATTCTTCACCAAATCCTCTCACTAATCTTGGCCACCAATGTACTCTACTATTGTCATTCAACCATCTCCTTGACATTTCCCTTTGCCTTCAAGACTGCTCTTTGCTCCTGCCACTTCTAAGACTCTTCAATCTACTTTGTTTGATCGACCCGCTCATCTATAGTTCCTCAATGACAACCCCTAGTGCTCTTGGTGATCACTTGCACTGGAATTGGGTATAGCTTATTAGCTTTGAGCACTTTAGGTTTAAAATTATTTGGAAATTGACATGCAAAATGTCCATACTTATAAGTATAACATATGAAGTTACGCTTTGTAAATTAGTTCCTCCCCAACCACTACCCAACTGAATTTTGATACCTTCCTATTCATTGCATGTTACTGATGCCGACCACATTATTTATATTTTTTGACATTCCCTCTTGCTTTGATGTTCTAGGTTTGTGAGTGCTCTTAGGGACACATCTTTGCCTTCTTTAAACTAGTGCATTCTAATTTTGTAATAATTCCACAAATGTGCGACAGGTACACATCTTTGCATTCTAATCGTGCAATTATTACACCAATGTCTGAATGCTTTACATTAGGTACACTAGCAACACTCATAAGATTTGTGCTCTTTTAATTTACACTTGTTACACGATTCTCCACACTCTCTCCACCTTTACAACTAAAAGTATGGTCTTGTTCGTCTTTGCTCACTTCTCCAATTTCAAAGCGTTCTATGCTAAGTGATTAAATTTCATAGTCAGTGCTGGCACCTCTTGCTCTTTAAGTTTCTTGCTTTTGAATCTTCTAAAAAACCATGCATGCATTCTCTTCTCTACAGGAGTCTCATTCAATTATTTGGTTAGCTCCTTGATCTTTTTCACGTACATAGCTTCTATTTGCCAACTTGCCTTGCTTGATTTTGTCCAACTTGTAGAGTATATCTTCATCCCCATGATTATCACTATCCTCCAATATAAATTCCTTTTTCAACTTGCTATAGGTCGCAAGTTTTCATACTGGATATTGGTAATACCACTTCCTAGATGCATTCTTTAGAGTTTGTGGAAAGTATTCTCTCCACTCATCTTCATCAATATTGAAGGTCAACATATTGTTCAAAGGCCTATATGTATACATCTAGGTTGTCCGTCCTACTATCTTTAAATGTTGGAATGGAAATCTTTAGATCACTAATATTTCCCCATGTTTGGACATATGATGATTTGATTTTCACTCCCTACGTCTTGATTTTTTCTTGTAATTGGATTTCTTTTCCCTATGCCTATGTTTGCTATGATGAATGGTATCGATTGAGTTGGTCACTTGATAGCTATTGTAAGTTACAACTTTAGTGTCATATGCCAGATCAAATCAAGTAGAACAAACATAGTTAGACTTCAAATGAACATAGGGAAGATAGAAAGGCAACTAAGCTAACAAAAGAGAGTCAAATATTGGACAACTAGATACAAGAACTGGTATATTCAGATAGTGAAGCGAAAAGTACAACTGAATTAGTACTAAGTATTGGATAACAACATAGCTCAATCGACATCTAGAGAAATAACTTAACAAATATACAAAGCGATTGCAAAGTGACAGACATATGACATACCCAAAATGAAAGTAGTAGGTCCTATTTATAGGTGCCTGTAGTGGGTTGTGTTTGACTCTATATTGTACATACTACTACTGGTAATCCAAGTATGTAATGGTGCTTCTCTAGGGACATTTATCACTATCTTTAAATATGAATCAAGCAATGAAGTCAATAAGGAAGGGTGTGCAAGTTGCCAACTTGGTAAGTTGGCCACATATAGGTAAAATATGAAAAAGCTAGCTTATTTGACACATACACACTTTGTGTGTGAGGGAGAGGGAGAATTTTGGCCAAGGGAAAGGCGCACACACTTTTGATTTGTGTTGAAATTCAAGGGCTTTGATCTTTTCTAGACTTCATATGTAAGATCCTCATACAATACACTAGCTCTATATATTGTCAAATTCAACATGCAAAGGCTACATATAGCACACACAATCAATGATGGATGACCAAAAGTACCCACCCATATCAATCGCGCAGAGGCCTTATGAGGCTCAAATCTACAAAATGTTGACACTAGATGCTCCTATTAGTGTCACCTATTTGGCTATATTATCAAATGTCACACACCTATTAGAACATGGATCACAATCCATGGAATCCATACATAGTGCTATGTGGCAAATACATATGAAAATTCACCAAGAGATGCCCATTGCAACCGTAGAGTTTTTGATAAAAACTCTATGATCAAGCATAAAATCACAAATCTGGGTAGCAACCAACCAAAATTTGGACTGAGAGATCACCTAGCTCCGCAACTTATGAAATTTTAGTGCCAGAGTGCCCAACATGGCATGATAAATTCTTGGTAAGAATTTGGGTACAAAACATTAGAAACGATGGATTGCAATCCATCACCCTTGATAAAATCTCGGAGTCACCCTCCACTTTAGCAGATAGTGACCAAATTAAGTAGAGAATTGTTTAGAGACTACTATTTAACAAAATTAGAGACTTGAAACCCACTTGAACCAATACTAAGTTTGGAACATTTTTTGACTTTAAACAAGCTAACAAAATAATAAGAGAACACCATAAATACTAACTTTAACAATATCTTTAGAAATTGGTGATAGTTCAAAGATCTTGAATCAACAATAGATGAGGTGAATATGTAGAAAAATTGGACTACTAACTAAAATCACAATGTCATCTACCCAAAGGATACTATGTGCCAAAATGATCAGGGATCATAGATGGCCAAATTTACTTACAAAAAGCGCTTGAAAACAAGAGGTGTTGTCAAAGACAGGGTCATAAATTAGGACTAAATTGTGTGATTTTGATTTACATTTGCATTGAAGTTTACCATTTTGCTTAGAAAAACTGCTAGAATTATTTTTATGAATCTCAACCTAAACTTTGACCAATGATGGAGCGCGATCCATCGTCCCACCTTTGTGTAAAAACTGACCATATAGTTGTAATAAAGGGTATTGTGACAAGACAATCCCATCACCTTTTCACATTTGAAACCAATATTCTATTTTAAAGTCAAACCTTGACTTGGAGCTTTGAATTTTGTAAAATTTTGCCCAAAATCCAAACCAATGATCCAAATTCACAAAGATTATGGCAGATAGTCTATAGAGGATGTTGATCGATACCCAAATTTCAAAAGTTGAATTGGAAAAACATGACGGATCGTGATCCATCACCCCTGACCTACTTTGTATATGCTAGATTGTGCACTTGTTCCTAGTCTAAGTCAATTGGTGAAGTTTGGTCAAATTTGGATAAAGATGTTCAATTTTGTTTTTATGGTCAAGTTATGGTCATCAAAGAGAAAATGCACATTTTAGTCAATTGGTTTGCAGCTAGCTTTGTGATATCTAATCACGTAGCTAACTTTGTGATCTCTAATCACTCAAAAATGTACCCTACAAGATGCCTTAATGAGAGAAGCAAAGGAAGAGTGAGAAGGAACTTTATATGAAGTTGCAAAAATGATCTACATGAGACTGCACACACAACAAATATGGAGCTTCATGCAAACATACTTGTTGGAGATTCAAAGATACAGATTTCAAAATGATCAGACCAACCATATTTCCTGAGGAAATTTGGACTTTACACCGATATACAAAAATCTATGAGGCTACCAAAAGCGTGTAGTTGAAAAAAATCTCAAGCTATTTCCATGGGGCACAAATTACCACATGATACATGAACTACTGAGCATTATGTAGTACAATAGAGAGGTAGCTCTGAATAAAAAATATGGAGCTTCAATCAAGGTCATAATCACAAATAAGATTATCATGGATGCCCTAGGCATCCTTCATGGAATCACAACTTGGTGTGAAGGACTTTGGCTATCGATGATGATCATGCCTTTGTCAAGAAAAAGGGTCAATTATTCACAATTAGAGATCTCCTATACATTGAGACATTGGCTCTCTAGTTGATCTCTCAACATTTTCAAGTGTCAAAGATACCAAGGTACACACAACCTCCTAAAAACATTGCAGTGGTCATGGCCTTGGGATTTTTGGAGAACAAAACCATCAAATGTGATTTCCCATGCTACTTATTTGAGACTACTAGAAGGAAACTTGAAGGGTGGAGACAAGTATAGAACATAGATGAATGTAGGACATGTGCTCACCAAAATTTCCTACCAAGATTTAGGTATGTTATAGCATCTTTCCATCCACCCAACCATAGGGTGCAAAAACTACGAGAGGAAATAAAATTTAAAATTGCAGATTTGAAGCTCGCACAATCTCAAAAAGAGAAAACAAAAAATGGATTGAAGAGAAAAGATGAGGAAAGAGAGGAGACTGCTAAGAAAAAAAGGCCAAAATAATTTGCTAATGAGCTCTTTAGCAACTCAACATACTCTCCAAGGGTAGCTCCAACAAGCCAAACAAAAAAGCAGCAACGTTCTTTCAAGACAAAGTGGAACAAGCCCATGTTTCAATGATAAAGGAGCCATCTATAGAACCAAGAGAAGAAGAAGCGGCAAAGGTAGCCCAAGATATTGGAGCTATAATTATGGATAAGGACACAACATTGGAAGAGAAAGGACCCATGAATAGTTGGGATGCACATAGAGCCCTCCAAGTGAACAAGTGGATGCAGCTAAAGTGGCTAGAACTTCTGAAGTCCAAGAAATGGTGGATGCTCAAAATTCACATTTGCAAGAGCCATAATCTAAGAAGCAATATGTAAACAAGAAAATGTTGTCACCATGAAGAGAAAAAATACCACTAAAGTGGGCGGGGACCTCCTCAAGACCATAGGCAAGCTAGCATACAAACATTAACAAATTTTGACAAAGTAGAACATATAATCTATGAAAAGAAACCTCAAATTGTCAAATATTTTGACATGAACACAACCCTTGGAATGCTAGAAACACAAACCGTCAACTACATATCAATCATTCAAATTTGAGAAAAGGAATAATTAAGTCAATGTGAAAGTTGCACATGGATTCAAAAGTTTTGGTGCATTTTTTGATGACTTGTAGAATGAAGGATTATGATTTGTGGTACCTTTGAGATATGGTTTTAATGGTTTAGGTTTACTCTAGTAGTCTAAGCCTAGCATCTCCTTGAGATTTGGAGCATTCCAAAGTCACATGGTTAAGAAAACCCTGAGTGATTAGTTGGTGTGAGGATTGACTATATTGATTTGTTAATTGTTGATTCATGATTGCTCTAGCGTATCTTTCTACATAGGTTTACTCCATGGTGATTGACACTCCAACGTATCTTTCTACCCATTTGGGTCAACTCTCTGAGTATTGACATTGTATGTGTTAATGCCTAATAACTATGCTATAGCTGGCCATCATAGCAAATCACTACACCATTTATTTTTATTTTTGAGCTTGTTTATCAATTTTTTTTAAAAAATAACATAGCTCAACCAAAAAATATCAAACACACTAAAAGAAAGGTGATCTAATAACATAGTGTAACTATATTTTTGATGGAGTGCTTCACTTTCTTAATGCTTCAACTAAAAGCTAGAAAAAAACTGTCGAAAGAGCCAAAAACAAAACTTTGTCAAAACTTTCACATCAGACTCAAGATTTCACCTGTGGTTGGTCAAAATTGATCCAAATTCAAAATTTTTATGGGAAGCAAGCTACAAACATCATAGTCTTTCAGGTCATCAAATTTGAACTCTAGAGGTGACCAAACATGGATTGCAATCCATGTACCTCATGTGAGCTTTTGGACAAAAACTATACCAGCATGTAGCAGAGACCATTGTGAACAAAATATCCAAAAGGAGGGTTACTTCCACTTAAAGAAGCCAAGTCAAACAAGTACCACCAACCCATGTCACTTATAGATGCATCATGGATACAATATCCTTTCTCAAACAACATGCATGAATGCGTGCACGATGCATAGCTAACCCGACTAGTATCACGCTTTCAACCATCCCCATAAAATTAAGCATATGCTCTGATACCAGGTCAGAGCTACCCTTCCCGGGGGTCTATGCAAAAAATATACAATTTACACCTTTATACAATTTTCCATATACATCAGAGTTGTGGAAGCAATTGCATAGGGGAGGAGTTCTCAGTGTGGAGGGTGAATATATGTGTACACCACGTTGCAAGAAGAGAGAGAGAGAGAGAGAGAGAGAGAGAGAGAGAGAGAGAGAGAGAGAGAGAGAGAGAGAGAGAGAGAGAGAGAGAGAGAATATAGTGGAGGGTGAAATAGAGTGCACAGATACATGAGGAAATGAAAACAGAGAATCGTTAAATGCCCCATCTAAATGAAGCAAGAAACCATGCATTAATGCAATGACAAAATTTGGGTATACCATAACATCAAAAAGTTTATGACAAAATAGCTAGCAGAGCATCGGACCCAGTGTAGGGATCAACCGGTCCACCCATCCACTCTACTCTACTATGGACAAAGATAATTTCACTTTGCCTGGAGCGAGCCGTTACACCTCCAACCTACCTCAGCCAGACATAAGCTGAGACTGCTTTGCCTCCCACCATGAACACGAGCTCTAAAAGGATCCCAAGTACCAGTAGGAGGTAGGGTATCAACACCAACCATACCAATTTAAGCACCATGCCTCTTAGATGCCCAACACCGGGTGCTTAGGCAAAGCCATGGAAAAATCCCCGATGCATTATCCGTGTACGTCATTCAAACCCCGATGCACTAACCGTGTAGATGAGCCTAACAAAAAGAAGAAGACCTAGGAAACACTCCCGATCCAGCAAAGCCCTAGGTCAATGACCCTTTAGTCTAAGGCTAAGAGATGTAGGTGATCCTAGTCTTGTAGCGATGCTACACATGAGTTCAATCACAATAGCACTTCCCATATGCACAAACAATTTTTTCCAAGCAGTTAGACTGTACATGATCTCTACCCTTACACGTCTATCGTAAACCATCTACATCACTTCATGATCCAATCCCAAAACCATAAACCATAAACCAATAACTTCACATGGGTTAGCACTCCACCCAAATTGGGTGAGGCACGACCAATCCTGCATAACCACTTTAGAACATAACATGGCTGCAAAAATTTTGGCAGCATTTTGGTAGCATAACCATATCTAGAAAAAAAAACCATGAGCCACACCAGCTTCCACCATAAAATCACAACCATCATCCATGAGGGAATCTCAACCCTTAGCTATAAATCATAATCACATTGAATCTCCTCCCACATTTGGAGTTTGACATATCCTCTACAAATCAATCGGAGTCCACACACATATGACCCTTAAGACACGATTCTTTTGCACATAAAAAGAGTTCAACCAACAACTAATCATGATATAAAAATCCAATTTCGATAACATCCAACCATGCAAAGTTGATGCATCATGTCTGCACTTCATCTTCCTAGCAGCAGATAGAGCTAGTTTTGACCTGGGAAGGTGGAAATCAATCATAACCATGCATATGAGGCATCCGCATCAATCCTAAGTTTCCATACATCATATGATAACATTCCATCACCATAAACATGATGCAAAACAGCTCCAACCTTTAGGTTAACCATAAACGGCCATAACTTCACACATATGCATTTTTTTTTTTTGCATTTTTGGGAGCGTGCATAACATGAAAATCAAAGTATTCAACCTTAGACCATGCATCAAGCTCAGCTCCATAATATAGACTAGCACTCTATCACATCACTTTACCCATATGGTACTTACACAACAAACGGTAACCCAAAAAAAAAGCCACTTTAATCATATCTGCCTATGCGGTTCGGGATGTCTAACCATATACTCTCAAATAAGTTTATGGCCATCTAATAGTTGAATCAAATCACCAAAACAAACCATAAATCATACATAAACGGCTCGGTTAACTCACGACGTCATATGGTACCCCCCCCTCGAGTGTAGGTAATACCGGTTATGGAACGATTAATAACTCGCATCCTGAGGTGATAACGGAGACCTAAATGTACAATTATTATCAAGTTTCATCAAGATTTTCAATTGGTTAAGTGGGTTTTCCCATCCGGTGAATCTATATAGTGGTTCTCCAAGGAGCCTGGAGTAAAATTTTTTGGTTGTGCACTGGGCATCAAGCTATTTTTTGACCATATCTCTTAGCTTGTGCATGATTTTCACATTGCAAAAAAGAGAGAAAATGTTCTAAATGACGTGTTTTATCTCTAGTACAAAGGGTTTGAGCTGATTCATAGCGGTTTGTGAGTTATGACAAAAATAGTTTTCCTACCGCCTCTGTGACGTGAAACGAAAAGTGCTTTTTATGCATGCACATGATCATAAACACATCACGTGAATAAATCAATGTGCTAAACATGATGAAGTAATCATGGGTAAACTTCATACATACTCGATTAATCCATACATGCACTCGTATATATAAAAAAATCACCGGGAGAGTGCCTACTCAGAAAAACGACATAGAGAGAGAGATGATGATGGCTATGGAGTTTAGAGCTTCTCACCGTGCTTTAGAATCGATTAGGGAATGTCGAAAGGGTTCTTGCTTTGCTGCAACAGATCCGTGATGAGAGCTACGTAGAGGTATTCACCACGAAAGCTTACGGAGAGAGTGTACACCATGAAACGAGAGAAGAGATAGTAATCAAGTAGAGAGAGAATATCGATCCTTCTTCTTCTTCTTCTTCTTCCCGACAAAAAAGAGCTTATGGAGATGGTGATGAAGAGCTTGCACCACTCCGTATAGCCTTGCAGTAGTAGATGTAACAGACGACACTAAAAACTGAGGCTTGCATGTGAATTTATAGGCTCGCAACTGGCTGGAGTAACTCCTAAGAAAAAATCTAGTGCTACTTTTTGGCCCAAGAATAGCTTCCTACTTTTGGAAGCTTTGCTAAAAATATGCGTTTGCTTTTGGTGGTCAACTTTCCCACTTACCATTTGATTTTTACAACAAAATTGGCCAATTGAACAGTATCCGACCAATTAATGGAAACCGTAGCTAGACTATGCCGCACCGTAATGTCCCAACATAATTATGACTTTTTCATACTGCCTCGATGTATTTACGATACCACTTTTTATAAAATAATTCTCGTAAAAATCCCGTTTTTGCTCTAGGTGATCATTTTTAAAATCCGACGGAGACTAAAATTATTATCTTTATGTTAAGATCATAATAAAAAGCACATTACTTTTCAAAAACACCGAAAAGCTAAAAATAGCATAAAAAGAAAAAAAAAGCAAAATTTTCTAGTATTGAACCACGGGTTCTCCTAGTCCACAAAAATAAGAAAGCGGACTCGCTTTTCACTAAAAAGAATTAAAAATCATGAAAAGCTAAACATAGCGTGAAAAGAAATCAAAAAGCAGATTTTTATAAAATTGAATCATAGCTTCTCTAGAACATGTGAATCAAGAATCCGACCTTGCTTATGTCAAAATTTGGAGTGAAAACTTGACAGGGGGTCATGGATTGCAATTCATGTACCTCTTCATAGTGGGGGTATCTGACTTGTTAAGCTTGTAGACATACTTTTGAGTACATCTCAAATCTCAAGGTTGAGCTAAAATACCTTTTGGGGACCAAGATGCAAGCCGAAGTTTCCATGTCTTGATTTTAAGACTGTTTTGAGTGCTGTTTCAAGTATAGTTCACCAAAATTGCTCTAACTTTTGATATACAACTCCAAATTTAGTCAGGTATAGCTAGGAAGAAAGCTTGTGAGAAATAAGACTTTTAGGGTAACCAAAACCAGATTCTAGAGACCAAAGGGTGACAAAGACCTAACTTCTAAGAGATCTGACCATGGGAAAATGGGATACGTTGTACTAAGCCAAGATGGGCTTGGCAAAAACTATCTTGAGATTATTGAGTGAGATTTAATGATGACAAATCATCTAGCACTAGGGTTTTCTACTCATCTTTGAGACATGCAAACCACAAGAAACACTACAATACCTTCGAAAGTGCGATTGGACGAAGGCCTAGAAAAGAGGCATCCTTTGATCAATAAAGCGAACGTAAGATTCATCAAAACCAATGATGCCATGAGAGTTCTAATGGATTATGCTCATGAAGTATTGTATAGATTCACAAACAAAGATCAACATACATTCTATAAGTGTGTAGAACAAAATGCTAGAGAGTTGATAGACCATAAGAACCTCTATGCATTAACGTATATATATCCCCGAGGAGTGCAAGTTTTGATGGTAGACAAGTATGGACAAGAGTACAAACTTGTTGATCCAATCAACCTGGAAAGGTATACATACAAGGGTACTCCAATTTCTACTTACTTTTAACCAAAACAACAATGTGAGAGTACACATCATAGAGGATTCCACCAGTATTTTCTCCAAGATGAGAAGATAGAGTGAGAGACATCCTTGCTAGAGACCATGAATTAGTCAGATGGGTGGCTCAACCACAATGAACGAGACCATGTCAAGTGGACCAATGTGTCAAGACAAAGTACAATGGGTCAGGGGTTCCATATGCTCATGTCCCACTCTTCAAATAAGTTTTGAGAGCTAAACAAATTGCGGATTTCTACACACAGTATGAAAGATTTGGGCTTGCATTGGAGGAAAAGGTCTTGCTAGGGTTTCAATCACTAAACAAAGATGATTTTTCACACATAGAATAACTATTGCATGAATTCGCAGAGAATTTCTTTAAAAGAGGGATCAAGTACAATACCATGTCACAAATCTATAATTTCTAGCAAAAAGAGAACGAGAAGACGACGGAAGCTTTGCTTTGCTTGAAATAGTACATTGAGAGATGCCCCGCACGAGAGTTACCGCAAATTGAGAGATTATCAGTTCTCTTCATAGAGAGCTTGAGAATGTGGAGATAGCTGGATATTGTTTAGAATGCAGTGTTACACACCTAATTTTTTATTGTCCAAAACATTCGCACAACAAAGGAAAAGCAACAATGAACGTTGTAGGATTGCTACCTTCCACAAGCGGATCTGAGATAGAACCCATAGTTGTGATGAAGGTAGTGACTCAAGCTCAAGCTCAAACTAGCTTAGGAACCCATATTTCCTATTCAAAAAAAATCAAGAACATATCAGTGAGGACTAGAAGAAAACCTTGGAAAGAAAACAAAATGAAAGAAAAAAGGATGAAAGAGAAAACTGTCTTAGAAACTGAGCTGCAATAAGCCATAGAAAAATTGAAATAAGAAAAGGAGAACATGGAACAAACAAAAAAAGAGAAATCATCCAAAATTTCATCGAGAGGTTTGGTATTGGTAGAGAAAGTTAATGAGCAATTAGATGCCATGTTGCAATCTTATGAGGCTAGTTTGAAACTCAATCACGTATTAGAACAAAGATTGTTGATGTATCTACATCCAAAAATTGAAACCAAGAAAATGGAAATGTGCAGAAGCCTCATAGAGACAACGCAAGCTCTAATGCAACCAAAAACATTGAATATTTCTAAATAAGTGGTGCCTATGCCAAAAAAGAAGAATGCAAGCACACTAAAACAAAACAAAACGGACAAACCAACCAAAACGGGGAACGAAAAGCCATTGGATACAAGGGTAGTAGAAAACACTACGAACAAGGCAAAGTCTCTAGAGATACATCCTATTCCAAAAGTGGACAATCCATGGCCACAATCCTTATGGGAGATGATCAAAAATTGAAAAGATGGTAGTGCTACTTTACAGTCAGCATCTATCCTTGAGATTAGCATGGATCATTAGTTATATCCTAGAGATATATGATCTCTATACGGAGATGCAGGGTCTATCACATATGAAGAGAGAAAACCATACTCTCTATAGACTTTGATATCCTTCATCGGAGAACACAAAACAAAATCAAAGGTTAGAGTGTACCTTCTTAGTGGGAATCCACACTAAATTTGATGGATACCAAAAGCTTGCACGCGTTGATGTCTTCTCCTATACAATGCAATATTACTTTCTTAGAGTTTTTGAAACTTAGACCATATCTAGGGGGCCAAATGGGCAAAAACTTGGAAAGAATGGGATTGAAAATTCCTCATCAAGACATCCCCATAGATGAAAACATGGGTAAAACTCACTCCAAAAGACCAAAAGAAAAGCATGTACTAGTGAATAAGGTGGGTGCCTATTGAGAAGGAGAAGAAGGGAGCACCACCTTACCACTAGAGTACAAGGGAGTTAAAACAATAGCAATACTTGATAGTGGGGTTGGGGTAGCTATTGCTACAAAGGAAATGTGAGAGAAATGGGAAAGACCATCTGTTACGTGATTGACCAAACGGGCGTCCACCTGGCCGGACACGTGGTCGGAAACCACATTTATACTCTTATTATTTTTTTGAGCTAGTGTAGTGATACTCTGTGTATATCCTGATTCTAGAGTAGCAGGTCAATTCCCTAAGTTGTAATTCTATCATGATGATTGTAAAGGTCCATGTGAGTCGGTCGTCGTCGCTGGCCATTTAGAAAGCCCTAGGTATAAAGGTCAATAAATTTAATGTGAAAGAAGGATTATCTTTAGAGAAGAAGGGAGCTCTAAAAACATATGCTCAAGCTACTAAAGTGCTCCAATTTGTATCAACTTTCCTAACAATTGGGTAATTAGTTTGCAATTCCAAAACTTGCATTGTATTCCTCTCTCTTTTCTCTTTCATTTAAGTGTAAGCATTATCAATTTTGTTGTGGTTCGTGACTGTGTCTGTGAGCCTTAATTGCAAATTTGAGTGCTTAAATCACTGTTTTTAGTTGTTTTGACCATAGGAGAATGTTCCTAGACCATAGGGCGACCTTTCTGGATACTTTTTTTTGCAGTTTTCAGGACCTTTTTCATGATGGATCGTCATTTTGGTACCTTGTCAAATTGCAACCAGACTTGGTAGGATAGTGCTCCTAGGTATCCTAGACCTCCTCCTAAATTTTTGTTGCATTTTGAGTCTTTTCGAGTGCCAAAATTGTGTGATGACCTAGAGCTGTGAGAAAGGACATAGGCATATTTCCCTGATCATTGAGTGTTGGTTTGCTTGTTGAGTTGATGTGTTTTCTTGGTAAGGTTCATTTCTTGAGATTGACGATCTCAAAGAGTCTCCATGCCCCATCCGAGTCACTTCCCGGAGCATTGACTTTATGTTAGTGCTAGAGATGTCCGTCATGAGAACCCGCTAACCCAGATTGCTATGCTAGAGATGTCCGTCATGAGAACCCGCTAACATTGGCGCCGCTCTGCTGGGGAAATGATCCTTAGATGGTAAGTGACCTAGTACGTATTTAGAGTGTTCTTTTTTGAAGATTTATCTTCCATTCCATTTACACTTTAGCAATGAAGCAGCTAGACATGGGATTTAGCGCTTGGTAGAGTCTAGAAGTTGAGGACTTGCTAGATCGATTCTTGAGAGGTAAAGAGGGTTGTGAGTGAGATAGCCAAAAGCATTTCATTCTTTGATTTTCCTATGCTTTCAAAGTGCTATACCAATTTTCGTTTTGAATTTATTTTGTACCATTTTGTTTGATTTTATTTCATGTTTCATTTCAGTTAGGAGTACGGCAAGTAGAAACTACCACCATCAAATTTGGGCTAAAAGATTGAGGGATAAAAGGGTGAAAACTATATTTTGGCCGAAATGACCATAACTCTCAAATGATAGAAATTCAATGGTAGAGAATTCAAATGTAATCCAAATTCAAAAATTTGTGGATCAAGAGAATTAGAAGACTCTCTAGAAGAAATCTGGAATGTTTGGCCTGATTTTGTGGAGGAACATGGATCGTGATCCATGTACGCCAGAGACCAATTTTACAAAAAAGTGATCAGTGACAATGAGCATCAATGGGATATTGCTCTAATCAAGTTTTCTTGAAAGAAAAACTAAAAAATCACATCAGAATTGGCTGACAGGACAAAAACAACAAAACAGACAGTGTAGACACAAAATTTGGGATTTTCAACTTTTTGAGATCTAATTTGGGGTCAGATTTGGCTTCTACAAGGAATAGAGAACTAGTATAACAAAATTCATGAAAAAATGATGTCAAAAATGGATCGCAATCAATGTAGCTTTTGACATTTGGGGCTAATATTTGACAAGTACATCCCTGATATTTGATAAGTGGAACAACTTTTCCAAAAGGGATCATAGAAAAAAATTGAAAAAAAGTTGATTAAAACATCAAAGTTTTTCTAGATAGCCAAAAACCACAATGCAGACAGAAAAAATCACTTTTGACTGGGAAAAAGTTGTCGAAATTCAAAAAGGACTGGTGGAATAGACTACTAAGACTGCAGGTGATCTTCTGGCCAAATTTGGAGTTCAGATGTGATGGAGCATGGATTGCGATCCATGTACCTCATCAAAAGTTTTGAGTGAGATTTGAACAGTACGTAGCTGAGACATAGAAAGTGGTCAAAAGAGCCAAAAATAGAACATTGTGAAAACTATCATAGAAGACTGTAGAAGTCAGTTTTGGTTGGGCAAAACTGATTCAAATCTAGAAAATTTTTATGGAGCAAGGTACAAAGATCACAAGCTATTAGCACACCAAACATAGTGTCAAAAAGTGGTGGAAGATGGATCGCAATCCATGTATCTCTTGAGGAATTTTCGGACAAAAAATTTACCACCCTATAACAAAGACCATTGTGAACAAAAGTCTCCAAAGGAGTTTTGTGAGAAAATTCCAAAAGACTCATCAAAAGTGCCAAAAACAGTTCAAGGTAAAAACCCTAAAATAGACCTAGGGATTGACTTTTGTTTAACCTAAACAAGTCCAAATCACACAAAAGCCATATAGCAAGGATCAATGTACCAAGGGCAAGCTGTGAGTCAAGTTTCATTACCATCTGAGACAGAGGTACATGGATCGCGATCCATGTTTCCTTGTCAAAAAACCAAGCCAAAAGCCCAGAACTGCCAAGTACTTTGAGAAAGTGCCAAAATTGACCTAATTTTCAATGCAAAGGTCCATTTTAAAAAAAATTGATACCATAGGACCTCCAAATCATGAAAACACATCAAAAGCTAGAATTGTCTTGTCACAATTCGGGCTTCATAATTCTCTTTCCCATCTTCTGGCAAGGCAAACATGACCTGCACCAATGGTGAACATCCCGCTGAATGGTTGGCCATACATAACCTTCTTGCAAAAATTTATGCAACATGATCTTCATGGCAAAATGGCCTCCACAAAATCCCTCATGATTTTCTTTCAAAATCTTATAGATTTTCTCTATCCAGGGCACACGACGCAAAACCAAATCACTTCCTTTCATGTAAAGCACATCATCAAGCATTTTGTATTTCTTGGCTTTTCTTAGAAATGCATACTTTTTGGAGGATGGTAAACCTTTAGGTAGGACATATGTCAACAAAAAATCCATCTCCTTTGATACCACTTCCCTCCTATGATATAAAGGGGCATTTTCCTTTAGCACAAACATACAAGTGATCATTTCTTGGGCAGCATCATGAGCTTCTTCATTTTGAGACCTCTCAATATGTTGCAAACTCCATGCTTTAAACATTTTGAGTACCGATTTCAACTTGAAGCATAAATTCTTATGTTTACGATTCTTATTCTTCCATTCTACTAATACTTGCTTCACGACCAACAAGGTATCTCCTTTGATCTGCAAAAGCATCTAATTCCCAACTGTAAGCAAATGTGCAAACCACCTTTAAGAGCCATGTACTCTACTTCATTGTTAATTTTTGAATCAAGTCTCAGCCCTTGCTTCCTTACAAATTTTCCTTGTGCATCATAAAAGACAATGCCTCCAGAAGCAGCATCATGACTTCTTTGATAAGAGCCATCAAAATATAATAGTGAAGCATTAGAGATGGCAAAAGTCTTGACTTTCTTCTTTCGCACCACCTCTTCCTTAACCAAAACATGAGTGTCTTTATAAGTGAGTAAAACTACCAGGGTAGTCCGAGTACTCTCTTCCACCAAAAAGGTGAAGTGGAACTCCTACAGTTTAATGACCCATTTCATCACTGTTTTTGATATATTTGAATTATTGAACAGATGAGGAAGCAATGAATAACTGGTGAGAAAGGGTAACGGCCTTTGCAACAAGTAGTGTTGGAATCGTCGACGGCAAGCATAAACCATACTGGTCATCACCAATTCAATTTCAGAGAAATATCTTTTATGAGGAGTTTTCACTCTGCTAGCATAATGAGCAGGCTTCATATACTGAGATTCCTTTCCCTTTTGCAACAACATGGCTCCAATGGCATATTCATATCTCATATAAAAGATATTGAAACCACAATCACTTATAAATTCTATTATTGCTAGTTAATTACAATCTATTCTTAGTCTATTCTATTATTATTATACTCTATCAATAGATACTCATTAATAATATCTTATTATTTACATCCTTATGATCTAATGCATACTAGAGAAATTAATAAAGAAGGTTCATCTATCAAATACTGAGACAAGAATATACTCTACTTGTGTAGGCTAATTAGAGTACTTCTATTAATTAGTACAATAATTTGATAATGTAGGACAATGGTATTAGAATTGTAAGCATTAGTAGTGATCAAAAACACATATACATATTATTTAGGTCATATTATTTAGGTCATATTATTTATATCATCTTGATCTAGTGAATACTAGAGCAATGGCAAACATTCATCACCCTAAGTAGTCAATCAAGAAGATACCCTACTCACTAATAATGTACAGTCACATATGCAATCTTACTTATACCCGATTCGGTTAGGGATATTAAGAACTCATTAGTAGTTTTCAAGTGTATTTCATTATTTGTATACAATTATATTATTCTTATCCTATCTAGTAAAGGACACTAGGAACAAAGTAGAACTATAAAGCGTCATGATATCCTTGTCCTTTTACACAAATTTATATCATTGTATTTCATAAATTGAACCTCAATATATAATTCATATCTAGTCGATACTCGATCTATGTACTAACTACGTCATGTTATTTATATCAGATCCTCTCATTGATATTAGCTTATTAGTAATATCTTATTATCGATATCCATATAATAAGTGACACTCGTATATATATATATATCTATCTATATATATATATATATACATATATATATATATATATATATATATATATATATATATATATGTTTGTTTGTGTGTGTGTGTGTGTGTATGTATATAATATGTCACATTATCTATATCCTCTTGATCTACTGCGTGCTAAAGGAACATTGAAGGTTTATCTATCAAATAGTAAGACAAGAAGATACTCTACTTGTGTATGCTAATTAGAATACTTCTAGTAATTAGTACAATAACTTGATAATCTAGGATAAGGGTATTAGGATTGTTAGCTTTAGTAATGATCACACACACATATGCATATTATTTAGTTCACATTATTTATATCCTTTTGATCTAGTGCATACTAGAGCAATGGGGAAGGTTTATCACCCTAAATAGTCAGTCAAGTAGATACCCTACTCAATGATAATATCTTGTCACATACACTATCTTGATTATACCCAACTAGGTTAGTGATATTAAGAGCTCATTAGTAATTTCCATAGTATTACATTATTTAGATACAATCATCTATCCTATGTAAAAGACAATGAAACCACAATCACTTACTACATTCTTTTATTGCTAGCTAATTAGAGTCTATTATTAGTCTATTCTATTCTTATTACATTCTATCACTAGATGCTCATTAGTAATATCTTATTATTAATCTCCTTCTGATCTAGTGCATACTAGAGAAATTAATAGCGAAGGTTCATCTATTAAATAATGAGACAAGAATATACTCTACTTGTGTATCTTAGTTAGAGTACTTCTATTAATTAGTACAATAATTTGATAATCTAGGACAATGGTATTAGAATTGTAAGCATTGGTAGTGATGACACACATATATACATATTATTTAGGTCATACTATTTATATCCTCTCGATCTAGTGCATACGAGAGCAATGGAAAATGTTTATCACCCTAAGTAGTCAGTAAAGACAATACCCTACTCACTTATAATGTACAGTCACATACGTGGTCTTACTTCTATCCGATTAGGTTAGTGATATTAAGAGCTCATTAGTAATTTTCCATTGTATTTCATTATTTGTATACAATTATATTATTCTTATCCTATCTAGTAAAGGACACTAGAAACAAAGCGGAACTATGAAGCGGCATGATATCCTTGTCCATTTACACAAAGTTGTATCATTTTATTTCATTAACTGAATCTCAATATATATTTCATATCTACTCGATACTCGATCTGTGTAGTAACTATTTCATGTTTTCTATATCAGATCCTCTCATTGATATAAGCTCATTAGTAATATCTTATTATGTATCATTATGTCACATTATCTATATCCTCTTGATCTAGTGCGTGCAAGAAGAACACCAAAGGTTTATCTGTGAAATAGTAAGACAAGAAGATACTCTACTTCTGTATGCTAATTAGAGTACTTCTATCAATTTGTACAATAACTTGATAATCTAGGACAAGGATATTAGAATTGTTAGCTGTAGTAGTGATCACACACAATATATACATATTTTTTTAGTTCACATTATTTATATCCTCTTGATCTAGTGCATACTAGACCAATCGGGAAGGTTTATCACCCTAAATAGTCAGTTAAGAAGATACCCTACTCAATGATAATATCCAGTCACATATGCGATCTTAATTATACTCGATTAGGTTAGTGATATTAAGAGCTCATTAGTAATTTCCATAGTATTTCATTATTTGGATACAATTATTTTATTCATATCTCATGTAAAAGATATTGAAACCACAATCACTTATTAATTCTATTATTGCTAGTTAATTACAATCTATTCTTAGTCTATTCTATTCTTGTTATATTCTATCAGTAGACACTCGTTAATAATATCTTATTATTTACATCCTTATGATCTAATGCATACTAGAGAAATTAATAAAGAAGGTTCATCTATCAAATAATGAGACAAGAATATACTCTACTTGTGTATGCTAATTAGAGTACTTCTATTAATTAGTACAATAATTTGATAATGTAGGACAATGGTATTAGAATTGTAAGCATTAGTAGTGATCAAAAACACATATACATATTATTTAGGCCATATTATTTATATCATCTTGATCTAGTGAATACTAGAGCAATGGCAAACATTTATCACCCTAAGTAGTCAATCAAGAAGATACCCTACTTAATAATAATGTACAGTCACATATGCAATCTTACTTATACCTGATTAGGCTAGGGATATTAAGAACTCATTAGTAGTTTTCAAGTGTATTTCATTATTTGTATACAGTTATATTATTCTTATCCTATCTAGTAAAGGACACTAGGAACAAAGTAGAACTATAAAGCGTCATGATATCCTTGTTCTTTTACACAAAGTTGTATCATTGTATTTCATAAATTGAACCTCAATATATAATTCATATCTAATCGATACTCGATCTATATACTAAATAGGTCATGTTATTTATATCGAATCCTCTCATTGATATTAGGTCATTAGTAATATCTTATTATCGATATCCATATAATAACTGACACTCATATATATATATATGTTTGTGTGTGTGTGTGTGTGTGTGTGTGTGTGTGTGTGTGTGTGTGTGTATGTATATAATATGTCAAATTATCTATATCCTCTTGATCTACTGCGTGCTAAAGGAACATTGAAGGTTTATCTATCAAATAGTAAGACAAGAAAATACTCTACTTATGTATGCTAATTAGAATACTTCTAGTAGTTAGTACAATAACTTGATAATCTAGGATAAGGGTATTAGGATTGTTAGCTTTAGTAGTGATCACACACACATATGCATATTATTTAGTTCACATTATTTATATCCTTTTGATCTAGTGCATACTAGAGCAATGGGGAAGGTTTATCACCCTAAATAGTCAGTCAAGTAGATACCCTACTCAATGATAATATCTTGTCAAATACACTATCTTAATTATACCCAACTAGGTTAGTGATATTAAGATCTCATTAGTAATTTCCATAGTATTACATTATTTAGATACAATCATATATCCTATGTAAAAGACAATAAAACCATAATCAGGAACTACATTCTTTTATTGCTAGCTTATTAGAGTCTATTATTAGTCTATTCTATTCTTATTACATTCTATCACTAGATGCTCATTAGTAATATCTTATTATTAATCTCCCTCTGATCTAGTGCATACTAGATAAATTAATAGCGAAGGTTCATCTATTAAATAATGAGACAAGAATATACTCTACTTGTGTATCTTAGTTAGAGTACTTCTATTAATTAGTACAATAATTTGATAATCTAGGACAATGGTATTAGAATTGTAAGCATTGGTAGTGATGACACACATATATACATATTATTTAGGTCACACTATTTATATCCTCTCGATCTAGTGCATACTAGAGCAATGGAAAATGTTTATCACCCTAAGTAGTCAGTAAAGACAATACCCTACTCACTTATAATGTACAGTCCCATACGTAATCTTACTTCTATCCGATTAGGTTAGTGATATTTAAAGCTCATTAGTAATTTTCCATTGTATTTCATTATTTGTATACAATTATATTATTCTTATCCTATCTAGTAAAGGACACTAGAAAAAAAGCGGAACTATGAAGCGGCATGATATCCTTGTCCATTTACACAAAGTTGTATCATTTTATTTCATTAACTGAATCTCAATATATATTTCATATCTACTCGATACTCGATCTGTGTAGTAACTATGTCATGTTTTCTATATCCGATACTCTCATTGATATTAGCTCATTAGTAATATCTTATTATGTATTATTATGTCACATTATCTATATCCTCTTGATCTAGTGCGTGCTAGAAGAACACCAAAGGGTTATCTATGAAATAGTAAGACAAGAAGATACTCTACTTCTGTATGCTAATTAGAGTACTTCTATTAATGTGTACAATAACTTGATAATCTAAAACAAGGATATTAGAATTGTTAGCTGTAGTAGTGATCACACACCATATATACATATTTTTTAGTTCACATTATTTATATCCTCTTGATCTAGTGCATACTAGACCAATTGGGAAGGTTTATCACTCTAAATAGTCAGTTAAGAAGATACCCTACTCAATGATAATATCCAGTCACATATGCGATCTTAATTATACTCGATTAGGTTAGTGATATTAAGAGCTCATTAGTAATTTCCATAGTATGTCATTATTTGGATACAATTATTTTATTCATATCTCATGTAAAAGATATTGAAACCACAATCACTTATTAATTCTATTATTACTAGTTAATTACAATCTATTCTTAGTCTATTCTATTCTTATTATATTCTATCAATAGATACTCATTAATAATATCTTATTATTTACATCCTTATGATCTAATGCATACTAGAGAAATTAATAAAGAAGGTTCATCTATCAAATAATGAGACAAGAATATACTCTACTTGTGTATGCTAATTAGAGTACTTGTATTAATTAGAACAATAATTTGATAATGTAGGACAATGGTATTAGAATTGTAAGTATTAGGAGTGATCAAAAACACATATACATATTATTTAGGTCATATTATTTATATCATCTTGATCTAGTGAATACTAGAGCAATGGCAAACATTCATCACCCTAAGTAGTCAATCAATAAGATACCCTACTCACTAATAATGTACAGTCACATATGCAATCTTACTTATACCCGATTCGGTTAGGGATATTAAGAACTCATTAGTAGTTTTCAAGTGTATTTCATTATTTGTATACAATTATATTATTCTTATCCTATCTAGTAAAGGACACTAGGAACAAAGTAGAACTATAAAGCGTCATGATATCCTTGTCCTTTTACACAAAGTTATATCATTGTATTTCATAAATTGAACCTCAATATATAATTCATATCTAGTCGATACTCGATCTATGTACTAACTACGTCATGTTATTTATATCAGATCCTCTAATTGATATTAGCTTATTAGTAATATCTTATTATCGATATCCATATAATAAGTGACACTCGTATATATATATATATATATATATATATATATATATATATATATATATATATATATATATATATATATATATGTTTGTGTGTGTGTGTGTGTGTATGTATATAATATGTCACATTATCTATATCCTCTTGATCTACTGCGTGCTAAAGGAACATTGAAGGTTTATCTATCAAATAGTAAGACAAGAAGATACTCTACTTGTGTATGCTAATTAGAATACTTCTAGTAATTAGTACAATAACTTGATAATCTAGGATAAGGGTATTAGGATTGTTAGCTTTAGTAGTGATCACACACACATATGCATATTATTTAGTTCACATTATTTATATCCTTTTGATCTAGTGCATACTAGAGCAATGGGGAAGGTTTATCAACCTAAATAGTCAGTCAAGTAGATACCCTACTCAATGATAATATCTTGTCACATACACTATCTTAATTATACCCAACTAGGTTAGTAATATTAAGAGCTCATTAGTAATTTCCATAGTATTACATTATTTAGATACAATCATCTATCCTATGTAAAAGACAATGAAACCACAATCACTTACTACATTCTTTTATTGCTAGCTAATTAGAGTCTATTATTAGTCTATTCTATTCTTATTACATTCTATCACTAGATGCTCATTAGTAATATCTTATTTTTAATCTCCTTCTGATCTAGTGCATACTAGAGAAATTAATAGCGAAGGTTCATCTATTAAATAATGAGACAAGAATATACTCTACTTGTGTATCTTAGTTATAGTACTTCTATTAATTAGTACAATAATTTGATAATCTAGGACAATGGTATTAGAATTGTAAGCATTGGTAGTGATGACACACATAAATACATATTATTTAGGTCACACTATTTATATCCTCTCGATCTAGTGCATACGAGAGCAATTAATGGAAAACGTTTATCACCCTAAGTAGTCAGTAAAGACAATACCCTACTCACTTATAATGTACAGTCACATACGTGATCTTACTTCTATCCGATTAGGTTAGTGATATTAAGAGCTCATTAGTAATTTTCCATTGTATTTCATTACTTGTATACAATTATATTATTCTTATCCTATCTAGTAAAGGACACTAGAAACAAAGCGGAACTATGAAGCGGCATGATATCCTTGTCCATTTACACAAAGTTGTATCATTTTATTTCATTAACTGAATCTCAATATATATTTCATATCTACTCGATACTTGATCTGTGTAGTAACTATGTCATATTTTCTATATCCGATCCTCTCATTGATATTATCTCATTAGTAATATCTTATTATGTATTATTATGTCACATTATCTATATCCTCTTGATCTAGTGCGTGCTAGAAGAACACCAATGGTTTATCTATGAAATAGTAAGACAAGAAGATACTCTACTTCTGTATGCTAATTAGAGTACTTCTATCAATTTGTACAATAACTTGATAATCTAGGACAAGGATACTAGAATTGTTAGCTGTAGTAGTGATCACACACAATATATACATATTTTTTAGTTCACATTATTTATATCCTCTTGATCTAGTGCATACTAGACCAACCGGGAAGGTTTATCACCCTAAATAGTCAATTAAGAAGATACCCTACTCAATGATAATATCCAGTCACATATGCGATCTTAATTATACTCGATTAGGTTAGTGATATTAAGAGCTCATTAGTAATTTCCATAGTATTTCATTATTTGGATACAATTATTTTATTCATATCTCATGTAAAAGATATTGAAACCACAATCACTTATTAATTCTATTATTGCTAGTTAATTACAATCTATTCTTAGTCTATTCTATTCTTGTTATATTCTATCAATAGATACTCGTTAATAATATCTTATTATTTACATCCTTATGATCTAATGCATACTAGAGAAATTAATAAAGAAGGTTCATCTATCAAATAATGAGACAAGAATATACTCTACTTGTGTATGCTAATTAGAGTACTTCTATTAATTAGTACAATAATTTGATAATGTAGGACAATGGTATTAGAATTGTAAGCATTAGTAGTGATCAAAAACACATATACATATTATTTAGGCCATATTATTTATATCATCTTGATCTAGTGAATACTAGAGCAATGGCAAACATTCATCACGCTAAGTAGTCAATCAAGAAGATACCCTACTCACTAATAATGTACAGTCACATATGCAATCTTACTTATACTTGATAAGGCTAGGGATATTAAGAACTCAGTAGTAGTTTTCAAGTGTATTTCATTATTTGTATACAATTATATTATTCTTATCCTATCTAGTAAAGGACACTAGGAACAAAGTAGAACTATAAAGCGTCATGATATCCTTGTCCTTTTACACAAAGTTGTATCATTGTATTTCATAAATTGAACCTCAATATATAATTCATATCTAGTCGATACTCGATCTATATACTAACTAGGTCATGTTATTTATATCGGATCCTCTCATTGATATTAGCTCATTAGTAATATCTTATTATCGATATCCATATAATAAGTGACACTCATATATATATATATATATATATATATATATATATATATATATATATATATATATGTTTGTTTGTGTGTGTGTGTGTGTGTATGTATATAATATGTCACATTATCTATATCCTCTTGATCTACTGCGTGCTAAAGGAACATTGAAGGTTTATCTATCAAATAGTAAGACAAGAAGATACTCTACTTATGTATGCTAATTAGAATAATTCTAGTAATTACTACAATAACTTGATAATCTAGGATAAGGATATTAGGACTGTTAGCTTTAGTAGTGATCACTCACACATATGCATATTATTTAATTCACATTATTTATATCCTTTTGATCTAGTGCATACTAGAGCAATGGGGAAGGTTTATCACCCTAAATAGTCAGTCAAGTAGATACCCTACTCAATGATAATGTCTTGTCACATACACTATCTTAATTATACCCAACTAGGTTAGTGATATTAAGAGCTCACTAGTAATTTCCATAGTATTAGATTATTTAGATACAATCATATATCCTATGTAAAAGACAATGAAACCACAATCACTTACTACATTTTTTTATTGCTAGCTAATTAGAGTCTATTATTAGTCTATTCTATTCTTATTACATTCTATCACTAGATGCTCATTAGTAGTATCTTATTATTTATAACCTTCTATTCTAATGTATACTAGAACAATTAATAAAGAAGGTTCGTCTATCAAATAATAAGACAAAAATATACTCTACTTATGTATGCTAATTAGAGTACTTCTATTAATTAGTACAATAAGTTGATAATCTAGGACAATGGTATCAGAATTGTAAGCATTGATAGTGATCACACCCACACCCACATTATTTCTATCCTCTTGATCTAGTGCATACTAGAGCAATGGTGAAGTTTATCACTCTAAGTAGTAAGTCAAGAAGATACCCTACTCACTGATAATGTACAGTCACATACACGATCTTACTTGTACCCATTTAGGTTAGTGATATTAAGAACTCATTAGAAATTTTCCATTGTATTTCATTATTTATATACAATTATATTATTGTCATCCTATCTAGTAAAGGACACTAGAAACAAAGAGGAGCTATAAAGTGGCATGATATCCTTGTCCATTTACACAAAGTTGTACGATTGTATTTCATTAACTCAATCTCAATATATGATTCATATCTAGTCGATACTCGATTTGTGTACTAACTATGTCATGTTATCTATATCCAATCCTTTCATTGATATTAGTTCTTTAATAATATCTTATTATTGATCTTCCTTTAATATGTGATATTCATTATATAAACACACACACACACACACACACACACACACACACACACATATACACAGCTTGCCATTGTATTGTCTATATGTTTGCAAGCGGTTTTCAAGCCATAAAAATATCTTCCCAACTCTAAAAACAACACAATGGTGAGTTGTTTGCCAAATTGGCAAGCCATAGAGCTTGGCCACATCGCATATGCATTATGGGCAAGATGTATGGCTTGTCATTTTGCTAAACACCTCACCATTGTGTTGTTTTTATGTTAGGTTAGGTTAGTTTAGGTTTAGGTTATAGGTTAGGTGAGATTATAGGTTAGGTTAGAGCTATCGAAGGCATAAGTGTCGAAAAATACAAACGAACTTCGAAGATGACTTGTGTACTTCTAAAAATGCAAACGGACTTCGGTTGCCATGTGGGAAAGCTTTATGGTTTGCCATCTTGCCAAACGGATTGCCATTGTGTTGTTTTTAGGGACACAAAGCAATTTTAGCGCGCTTGAAAATCGCTCGCAAACATATAGACAACAGCATGGCAAGCCGTTTGGAAATACGGCAAGCCATAAAGCTTGCCCACAATGCATATGCATTGTAAGCAAGATCTATGGCTTGGCGTATTGCCAAAAGGCTTGCCATTGTGTTGTTTTTAGGACCGCTTAGCTATTTTAGGATTTGAAAACCGCTTGCAGACATATAGAAAACACAATGGCGAGCTATTTGGCAATACGTTAAGCCATAGAGCTTGCCCACAACGCATATTCATTATGATCAAGCTCTATGGATTACCGTATTGCCAAACGGCTCGCTATGGTGTTATTTTCATGGCCGCTTAGCTATTTTAGGGCTTGAAAACCGCTCGCGGACATATAAACAACACAATGGCGAGCCGTTGGAAATACGGAAAGCCATAGAAATTTCCCACAAAGCTAAACATAGCGTGAAAAGAACTCAAAAAGTAGATTTTTATAAAATTGAACCATAGCCTCCCCGGAACATGTGAATCAAGGATCCGACCTTGCTTATGTCAAAATTTGGAGTGAAAACTTGATAGGGGGTCATGGATCACAATTCATGTACCTCTTCATAGTGGGGGTATCTGACTTGTTGAGCTTATAGACATACTTTTGAGTACATCTCAAATCTCAAGGTTGAGCTAAAAATACCTTTTGGAGACCAAGATGCAAGCTGAAGTTTCCATGTCCCGATTTTAAGACTGTTTTGAGTGTTGTTTCAAGTATAGTTCACCAAAATTGCTCTGACTTTTGATATACAACTCCAAATTTAGTCAGGTATAGCTAGGAAGAAAGCTTGTGAGAAATAAGTCTTTTAGGGTAGCCAAAACCAGATTCTAGAGACCAAAGGGTGACAAAGACCTAACTTCTAAGAGACCTGACCATGGGAAAATGGGATACATTGCACTAAGCCAACATGGGCTTGGCAAAAACTATCTTGAGATTATTGAGTGAGATTTAATGATGACAAATCATCCAGCACTAGGGTTTTCTACTCATCTTTGAGACATGCAAACCGCAAGAAACACTACAATACCTTCGATAGTGTGATTGGACAATGGCCTAGAGAAGAGGCATCCTCTGATCAACAAACCGAACGTGAGATTCATCAAAACCAATGATGCCATGAGAGTTCTAATGGATTATGCTCATGAAGTCTTGTATAGATTCACAAACAAAGATCAACATACATTCTATAAGTGTGTAGAACAAAATGCTAGAGAGTTGATGGACCATAAGAACCTCTATGCATTCACGTATATATATCCCCGAGGAGTGCAAGTTTTGATGGTAGACAAGTATGGACAAGAGTACAAACTTGTTGATCCAATCAACCTAGAAAGGTATACATACATGGGTACTCCGATTTCTACTTACTTTCAACCAAAACAACAATGTGAGAGTTCACATCATAGAGGATTCCACCAGTATTTTCTCCAAGATGAGAAGATAGAGTGAGAGACATCCTTGCTAGAGACCATGAATTAGTCAGATGGGTGGCTCAACCACAATGAAGGAGACCATGTCAAGTGGACCAATGTGTCAAGACAAAGTACAATGGGTCAGGGGATCCATATGCTCATGTCCCACTCTTCAAATAAGTTTTGAGAGCTGAACAAATTGCGGATTTCTACACACAGTATGAAAGATTTGGGCTATCATTGGAAGAAAAGGTCTTGCTAGGGTTTCAATCACTAAACAAAGATGATTTTTCACACATAGAATAACTATTGCATGAATTCGCAGAGAATTTCTTTAAAAGAGGGATCAAGTACAATACCATGTCACAAATCTATAATTTCTAGCAAAAAGAGAACAAGAAGACGACGGAAGCTTTGCTTCGCTTGAAATAGTACATTGAGAGATGCCCCGCACGAGAGTTACCGCAAATTTAGAGATTATTAGTTCTCTTCATAGAGAGCTTGAGAATGTGGAGATAGCTGGATCTTGTTTAGAATGCAGTGTTACACACCTAATTTTTTATTGTCCAAAACATTCGCACAACAAAGGAAAAGCAACAATGAACGTTGTAGGATTTCTACCTTCCACAAGCGGATCTGAGATAGAACCCATAGTTGTGATGAAGGTAGTGACTCAAGCTCAAGCTCAAACTATCTTAGGAACCCATATTTCCTATTAAAAAAAAATAAAGAACATATCAGTGAGAGGACTGGAAGAAAACCTTGGAAAGATAAACAAAACAAAATGAAAGAGAAAACTGTCTTAGAAACTGAGCTGCAATAAGCCAAAGAAAAATTGAAATAAGAAAAGGAGATCATGGAACAAACAAAAAAAGATAAATCATCTAAAATTTCATCGAGACGTTTGGTATTGGTAGAGAAAGTTAATGAGCAATTAGATGCCATGCTGTAAGCTTATGAGGCTAGTCTGAAACTCAATCACGTATTAGAACAAAGATTTTTGATGTATTTACATCCAAAAATTGAAACCAAGAAAATGGAAATGTGCATATGCCTCATTGAGACACGCAAGCTCTAATGCAACCAGAAACATTGAATATTCCTAAATAAGTGGTGCCTATGCCAAAAAAGGAGAATGCAAGCACACTCAAACAAAACAAAATAGACAAACCAACCAAAACGGGGAACGAAAAGCCATTGGATACAAGGGTAGTGGAAAACACTACGAACAAGGCAAAGTCTCTAGAGATACATCCTATTCCAAAAGTGGACAAGCCATGGCCATAATCCTTATGGGATGATGATCAAAAAATGAAAAGATGGTAGTGCTACTTTACAGTCAGCATCTATCCTTGAGATTAGCATGGATCGCGAGTTATATCCTAGAGATACACGATCTCTATACGGAGATGCAGGGTCTATCACATATGAAGAGAGCAACCCATACTCTCTATAGACTTTGATATCCTTCATAGGAGAACACAAAAAAAAATCAAAGGTTAGAGTGGTACCTTCTTAGTGGGAATCCACACTAAAATTGATGGATACCAAAATCTTGCATGCATTGATGTCTTCTCCTATACAATGCAATATTACTCTCTTAGAGTTTTGAAAACTAGACCGTATCTATGGGGCCAAATGGGCAAAAACTTGGAAAGAATGGGATTGAAAATTCCTCAGCAAGACATCCCCATAGATGACAACATGGGTAAAACTCACTCTAAGAGACCAAAATAAAAGCATGTACTAGTGAATAAGGTGGGTGACTATTGAGAAGGAGAAGAAGGGAGAACCTCCTTACCACTAGAGTACAAGGGAGTTAAAACAATAGAAATACTTGATAGTGGGGTTGAGGTAGCCATTTCTACAAAGGAAATGTGAGAGAAATGGGAAAGACCATCTGTTACGTGATTGACCAAACGGGCGTCCACCTCGCTGGACACATGGTCGGACACCACATTTATACTCTTATTATTTTTCTGAGCTAGTGTAGTGATACTCTGTGTATATCCTGATTCTAGAGTAGCAGGTCAATTCCCTAAGTTGTAATTGTATAATGATGATTGTAAAGGTCCATGTGAGTCGCTGGCCATTTAGAAAGCCCTAGGTATAAAGGTCAATAATTTTAATGTGAAAGAAGGATTATCTTTAGAGAAGAAGGGAGCTCTAAAAACATATGCTCAAGCTACTAAGCTGCTCCAATTTGTATCAACTTTCCTAACAATTGGGTAATTAGTTTGCAATTCCAAAACTTGCATTGTGTTCCTCTCTCTTTTCTCTTTCATTTAAGTGTAAGCATTATCAGTTTTGCTGTGGTTCGTGACTATGTGTCTGTGGGCCTTAATTGCAAATTTGAGTGCTTAAATCACTGTATTTAGTTGTTTTGACCATAGGAGAATGTTCCTAGACCATAGGGCGACCTTTCTGGATAGTTTTTTTGCAGTTTTCAGGGCCTTTTTCATGATGGATCTTCATTTTGGTACCTTGTCAAATTGCAACCAGACTTGGTAGGATAGTGCTCCTAGGTATCCTATACCTCCTCCTACATTTTTGTTGCATTTTGAGTCTATTCGAGTGCAAAAATTGTGTGATGACCTAGAGCTGTGAGAAAGGACATAGGCATATTTCCCTGATCATTGATTGTTGGTTTGCTTGTTGAGTTGATGTGTTTGCTTGGTAAGGTTCATTTCTTGAGATTGACAATCTCAAAGAGTCTCCATGCCCCATCCGAGTCACTTCTCTAAGCATTGACTTTATGTTAGTGCCAGATTGCTATGCTAGAGACGTCCGTCATGACAACCCGCTAACATTGGCGCCGCTGCTAGGGAAATGATCCTTAGATGGTAAGTGAACTAGTAAGTATTTATAGTGTTCTTTGTTGAAGATTTATCTTTCATTCCATTTATACTTTAATAGTGAAGCAACTAGACATGGGATTTAGCGCTTGGTAGAGTCTAGAAGTCGAGGACTTGCTAGATCTATTCTTGAGAGGTAAAGAGGGTTGTGAGTGTGATAGCCAAAAGCATTTCATTCTTTGATTTTTCTATGCTTTCAAAGTGCTATACCAGTTTTCTTTTTGACTTTATTTTGTACCATTTTGTTTGATTTTATTTCATGTTTCATTTCAGTTTAGGAGTACGGTAACTAGAAACTACATCATCAAATTAGAAACTAGAAACTACCATCATCAAATTTGGGCTAAACTATTGAGGGATAAAAGGGTGAAAACTATATTTTGGCCGAAATGACCATAACTCTGAAATTATAGAAATTCAATGGTAGAGACTCCAAAAGTAATCCAAATTCAAAAATTTGTGGATCAAGAGAATTAGAAGACTCCTTAGAAGAAACCTAGAAAGTTTGGCATGATTTTGTGGAAGAACATGCATGGATCACGATCCATGTACGCAAGAGACTAATTTTGCAAAAAAGTGATCAGTGACAATGTGCATCAATGGGATATTGCTCTAATCAAGTATTCTTGAAAGAAAAACTCAAAAATCACATCAGAATTGGCTGATAGGACAAAAACAGCAAAACAAACAGTGTAGACACAAAATTTGGGATTTTCAACTTTTTGAGATCTAATTTGGGGTCAGATTTGGCTTCTACAAGGAATAGAGAACCAGCATAACAAAATTCATGAAAAAATGATGTCAAACATGGATCGCAATCCATGTACCTTTTGACATCTGGGGCTGATATTTGATAAGTACATCCCTGATATTTGATAAGTGGAACAACTTTTCCAAAGGGGATCATAGAAAAAAATTGAAAAAAAGTTGATCAAAACATCAAAATTTTGCTAGATAGCCAAAAACCACAATGCAGATAGAAAAAATCACTTTTGACTGGGAAAAAGTTGTCGAAATTCAAAAAGGACTGGTGGAATAAACTACTGACAGTGCAGGTAATCATCTGGCAAAATTTGGAGTTCAGATGTGATGGAGCATGGATTGCGATCCATGTACCTCATCAAAATTTTTGAGTGAGATTTGAGCAGTACGTAGCTGAGACATAGAGACAAACACGTTTCTCGAAAGAACCATATGCAAAAAAGTTACAAAAAGTGGTCAAAAGAGCCAAAAATAGAACATTGTGAAAACTATCATAGAAGACTGTAGAAGTCAGTTTTGGTTGGGCAAAACTGATTCAAATCTAGAAAATTTTTATGGAGCAAGGTACAAAGATCACAAGCTGTTAGCACACTAAAGATCAAGTCAAAAAGTTATGGAAGATGGATCGCGATCCATGTATCTCTTGAAAAATTTTTGGACAAAATTTACCATCCTATAACAAAGACCATTGTGAACAAAAGTCTCCAAAGGAGTTTTGTGAAAACATTCCAAAAGACTCATCAAAAGTGCCAAAGTTAGTTCAAGGTAAAAATCCTAAAATAGACCTAGGGATTGACTTTTGTCTGACCTAAACAAGTCCAAATCACACAAAAGCCATATAGCAGGGATCAATGTACCAAGGGCAAGCTGTGAGTCAAGTTTCATTACCATCTGACATAGAGGTACATGGATCGCGATCCCTGTTTCCTTGTCACAAAACCAAGCCAAAAGCCCATAACTACCAAGTACTTTGAGAAAGTGCCAAAATTGACCTAATTTTCAATGCAAAGGTCCATTTAAAAAAAATTTGATACCATAGGACCTCCAAATCATGCAAACACATCAAAAGATAGAATTTTCTTGTCACAATTCGGGCTTCATAATTCTCTTTCCCATCTTCTGGCAAGGGAAACATGACTTGCACCAATGGTTAACATCCCGCTGAATGCTTGGCCATACATAGCCTTCTTGCAAAAATTTATGGAACATGATCTTCATGGCAAAATGGCCTCTACAAAATCCTTCATGATTTTCTTTCAAAATCTTATAGATTTCCTCTTTCTAGGGCACACGACGCAAAACCAAATCACTTCCTTTCATGTAAAGCACATCATCAAGCATTTTGTATTTCTTGGATTTTCTTATAAATGCATACTTTTTGGAGGATGGTAAACCTTTAGGTAGGACATCTGTCAACAAAAAATCCATCTCCTTTGATACCACTTTCCTCCCATGATATAAAGGGGCATTTTCCTTTAGCACAAACATACAAGTGATCACTTCTTGGGCAGCATCATGAGCTTCTTCATTTTGAGACCTCTCAATATGTTGCAAACTCCATGCTTTAAACTTTTTGAGCAACGATTTGAACTTGAAGCATATTCTTCAGTTTAGGATTGTTATTCTTCCATACTCCTAATACTTGCTTCACGACCAACAAGGTATCTCCTTTGATCTGCAAGCATCTAATTACCAACTGTAAGCAAACGTGCAAACCACCTTCAAGAGCCATGTACTCTGCGTCATTGTTACTTTTTGCATCAAGTCTCAGCCCTTGCTTCCTTACAAGTTTTCCTTGTGCATCATAAATGACAATGCCTCCAGAAGTAGGATCATGACTTCTTTGATAAGAGCCAGCAAAATATAACAATGAAGCATCAGAGATGGCAAAAGTCTCAACTTTATTCTTTCACACCACCTCTTTCTTAACCAAAATAGGAGTGTCTTTATAAGTGAGTAAAACTACCAGGGTAGCCTGAGTACTCTCTTCCACCAAAAAGGTGAACTGGAACTCCTACAGTTTAATGACCCATTTCATCACTGTTTTTGATATATTTGAATTATTGAACAGATGAGGAAGCAATGAATAGCTGGTGAGAAAGGTGAGCGACCTTTGCAACGAGTAGTGTTGGAATCGTCGGCGGCAAGCATAAACCATACTGGTCATCACCAATTCAATTTCAGAGAAATATCTTTCATGAGGAGTCTTCACTCTGCTAGCATAATGAGCAGGCTTCATATACTGAGATTCCTTTCCCTTTTGCAACAACATGGCTCCAATGGCATCATCTCCCAATGATGGGTTAACATAAAATTCCTTTCCCAGTCAGAAGCTTGCATAATGGGTAGTGTACTCAAGACTTCTTTGACTTGGTCATAAACATCGTCACAGTCACGAGACCACTCCAAGTGACAATTCTTAATTGTTTGTTGTAATAAATACAATAGCTGTGATGCAAAAGGTATGAAATGAGATAGATGTTTAACCTTTTGTATGAAAGTGGCTAATTGTTTGGTATCTTTTGGAGATGATAGTAATAACAAAGCCTCCACTTTCTTTGGATATGCTTCAATGCCATTTTTTGAAATCACATCTCCAAAAAGCTTTACCCTTAGCTGCACCAAATGACATTTCTTAAGGTTCAACTGACCCCCACATTCATTATACCTTGCAAAAGTCATTTCAAGATTTTGAGCTCTAGTTGCCTTTAATTTAGATAAATTATCATGATTGTATGAGTCTATTTTAATTTCTCTACTATAAAATTTAAGAATGAACCTCCAATATAGTTTTTGGAAAGAGGATTTGTATGACATCAGTGCTTTTCAAAATTCAACAAATGCTTCTAGAAGTAGCTTCTCAAAAAATGAGGTGTCAAAAAAACCAATTGATATGATTTTAAAGCAGCATATACATTGATTACAGCAATTAAAAAAGATAATATGTAAAGGAAAATACTATTAAACACTCTTGTCATAATTTGGTGACCTTAATCCATGTATAACAAAATACTTGGTCATGGTTTTGTAGCATGATATCAAGTTTTAAATACACGATAATTTAAACAACATTCAAACTAATATTTCACACTTAAAAAGTCAAAACAATACTATATAGTATCCTATGGCTATAAGACCATGAGATGCCATCGATTGCACCTATGGCCTTAAGGCCATATGGTGCTCTTTGTAGATATGTCTATGACTTTAATATGTCTCTTTATGACCTCAAGGCCATAGGGTTAGGATTGTTAGTAGCTGGTCCCAACGTATAAATAGGTCCAGTCCTTCAAAGCCATATGGGACTTTATTTATGTGCCACCCTATGTCCCTAAGACTGTAGGTTGTCTTAGGGCCACAAGATGTTGTTTATGCCAATAATAAACCCTTCTATGCTCTATGTTGGCACACTATGTCCCCAAGCGCACAAGGTGTGCCTCGTATGCTAGTTAGAAACCCTTTATTCTATATGTTGTCACCATATGGCCTTAGACCATAGGGTGCCCTCTGTGCTAGTAAGAAATCCTCTATACTCTGTGTTTGCACCCTATGGACCTAGGGCCACAAGGTACCCTCTATGCTAGTAAGAAATCCTCTACGCTCAATATTGAGACCATGTGGCCCCAAAGCCATAGGATATCCTCTATGGTAGTGAGAAAAACCCTCTACGATCTATGTTCACAAACAATTAAAAAATCTAAACAATACTATAGAGTATCCTATGGCCCTAAGACCATAAGATGTCATCTATTGCACCTATAATTCCATTTGGTATTTTATTTAACTATACAAAGTTGGATGAGGCACTTACTTAGATAAACTATCATAATTCTAACTTTGAAATTATTTCTTAACATAAAACTGCAATATAAAAACTCCTAATATAAGTTTGTGCCAAAGAATCAATGTTAAGATGAAGATTTTTAACATCAAGTACATGCTTTAAAACTTCACTCAAAGGTTTTAGAGATGGTGTCTCAAAAAAAGGAGGTGTTTAAAAACACCATTTGATGTGAATAATACGAATTGTATACATTGATTATGTCAAAATAGTATAAAGTATAAACATAAAGATTACCACCAACTTGACAGTTTCATAAAAATGATGGTCTTCATCGCATGTACAATAAAAGACTAACTAGAAAGAGTATGATATCTCCAAGATTGAGGGTGTTCAAAAAACACCGTTTTGTAACACTACCAAATGTCAAGAAATTTTGATTGCTTGGATCACTTAATAAAGACAATTAATAAGAAGAAAAAGTTAACAATATCATAGAAGCATCAAACAATGAAACAAAAGAACTTGAATGAGAGAAGTCTCCTGACAATAAGATGCACTCCATTAAAAAAACAGCTTAAAGATGTTTCAAGATATCCCACAACATTCCATCAAGTTTAAATTTTGAAAAGTACACATTGCCAAATACTTGGTAGATGCTATTTAGAATACTTAACTAGTACACTTAAAATGGCCTCCTTCTCTTGAGATTTTGAGTCCTTTGAGACATATAACATTGCATTACATAGTGAGTCTCAGGATCAGGATGGAACATTACAAAAATTCTTATGGTATAGTCTCTCTTGTCTTTAGCAATCAACCATCCACATAACCATGGAACAATTTCATCTTTTAAAAAACTTTGAAGCAATTGAATAGGTTGGTTCCAAAACTTTGGAAAAATCATATAAGTTCCTTGCATATTCCACATCACTCGATATGGACTATCATCAAATATTATAGTGTTGCCCCCATCTAAATAATCAAATAGCTTCCATATGGTCAAAAGATTTTTGTGATAGGCTCTTTTGTAACCGATCATGAAATTTGAACTTTGGCAGCACCGGTTATCCATAATCATCTTGAATTTGTGACTTTGTGTAGGAAAACAGGTCTTGATTATGTGTTGAGCTTTTTGTAAACGATGGCAGCTCCAAATCCAAACCTCAAAGAACTCAAAGAAAAATCTTAAGAAATACTCTGCATCTAGACGCACCACATACACCTCATTGTTATCTTCTACAATGCACATGTACTTGGTCCAAGTTGGCCTTGATTGAAGCTCAAATGTTGCAAGAAGCACACCCTCTAAATCCAAGATAAGCGTTCTTTTGTCCTGTTTGAAAGATGTTGGTAGATAATGAAACCATTGCTCTTGGTTTGAATGTGATATTTGATGTAATATGAAAGGGAGCTCCTCTATTTTGTGATAATCTAATAGAAAAACATTTTTTCTTAGAAGCTCTGAAATGATTTTTAAAAAAAAGTTAATATAGAGATCTTAAGTGTGTTGAAGACCTTAGGGACATAGGGTGCTTATTTGTGGTTACACTTAGTAAGTCCTATGCAAGAACACATGCCAAACTATGACCCTATGGCCTTAGATTCATAGGGTGTTGAGACCATAAAGTGAAATTCCCCCAAGGACATATAGGGTGAGATTTGACCTTATGAGCATGTAGATTGTCCTTGATGGCATAGTGAACTCAAATTTCAAAGAAAACAACTATAAAAGATTAAAAAAAAAGGAGCATTTGGCACATGAAACTCAGAAGTTACTTATAGTATTGAAAGACAATTTAAAAAACTATTAATCATTTACATCTTCATATATCTTGAAACCCTAAGCACTCTAACAAAGTCTCTGAGTACATAAAGATCTTTGTAAATGAAAAAATGTTACAAAACATTGCTCCATCATTTCTTGATATAGGGCTATTTGAGATCATACTGAATTTTTAGATGCTTTATATAATTCCTGGCTTCATCTACTTTGATCACAGGCTCACTGTATCCCAATTTTTGGGCAAGCATGATTGCTTCTGTACCTTTCAAGGCTGATAATGATTTTGATATTCTTTAAGACCCTTACTTTTTTTTTATCACGTGCTGAAAGTTTCTTGTCTTGACTTTGAGTGGACATTCCACTAGTGCTAGATGTTGTAACTTTCTCATCGTGAAGAGGACGAGAAACTTCTGGTAGCCTTCCCGTGGAGTAGGTTTTTCCTAGAAAAATTAGATTTCTCTTCTCCCACTCTGCAACAACCTTGTGTATACGGTTATAAAGCTCATGACCTTGAGCAATGGGTGGTTGTCCATATAAATGAGACCCTGTAACTGTGCGAATGTCATTAACATGATTGAGAACTTTGATATATGGTAGCAGCTCCCCAAGGAGGATATTATCCTCCTCATCATCAACATTAAATGATGGTGGAAAAATACAATTCAATGCAGGATTCACACATCCCGTTAATGGTTCATCATCTACAAGAAGCAATCTTCTTGCATCAAGCCCAAATTTTGATGATGCAATAGCCAGCGTTTTGAAAAGTGCTTCTACTCCTGGATTATCTAAGCGAGTGATCCTTGATTCTACGCATGGTTGACATTGGCTTTGCCCCCAAATCATAAAGAATGGAAATTTTTCTTTAGCTTCCTTTTCTAAAATCTTGATGATGTCCACAACATGCATGTCATTAGCAGGTGACCATATCCCTACATTGAAATTGCTAAATAGAGCCTTTAAAAACTCAATGCATCCTGGACGAAGAAAAATATGCTCATGTCCAAACTTTAAGCTCTTCATTTTCTTGGACTTTTGCCAGCATCTCCTCAGGAACAATCCACACAAGCTCACTATTATAGTCAGCATTGGTTTGTTGGTGGATGGAAGGTCTGACTCACCATGCACTTTGATTTCCAAATCCTGGGGTGCTAAAATATTTGTGTTGGATTCTCCTTCTGGCGTTGCACATGTTCTGGAACTTCCATTGTGGTGTCATGCAATCCAATTCCCAACTTTTGGGCTACTAGAATATTTTCATTGGATTCTTCTTCTTCCCTTGCACATGTTCTGGAACTTTCATTGTCTTCTTCCATTGGATTACTCTTTAAATTTATCTCCAGTCGATGTAGCAGGTGACCTTCAAAGGGTTGTAGATTCTTGTCATCTTCGTCAGAAACTCGTTGGTTGACATGGAGATTGATAGAATCTTTCTCAGTAGGGTCAATGGCATTAGTATCCTCTATACCAACAATCTCGAGTAAAACTTTGCCAGTCGCAATATCTTGTTGAAGGACTGCAAGTTTAAAGAACACCTAATTTTAGATTCCAAAGTATCTACATTTTGATAACTCTTTTTTGTCACACTCTTAGAAAAAACTAATCGCAAATAGCAAATTTACTAACTGACAACACATCTACAATGAATTTATTTTTATGCTCCTTATTGTCTAGAGATTCCTAATCTTTATCTAGCTACATTAGTTCTTTGTCCATGATGGTGGCGCCTAGAAGTATACTTGGAGAAACATTTATGCCTTTAAGCTCTAGAGCAGAAGTCTCATTTTCTACTGCCATGATCTTCTTGCATTGGATGATTTCCTTGACTAAGTTTCTTATGGCCTTCAGGCCATACGGTTATCTTTGTAGATATCTCTATGACTTTAAGATAATCCAAAATATGTCTGTTTATGGCCTCAAGGCCATAGGGTTAGGATTGTTGGGAGGTCTCAACATATAAATAGATATATGGCTTCAAAGCCATATGGTACTTTATTTATGTATCAGCCATGGGTCGTCATAGGGCCACAAGATGCCGTCTATGAGCACTAGTAAGAAACCATATATGCTTTATGTTGGCACCCTATGACCTGAGGGCCACAAGGTCTGCCTCTTATGCTAGTAAGAAACCCTTTATGCTACATGTTGTCACTCTATGGCCTTTGGGCCATAGGGTGCCCTCTGTGCTAGTAACAAATCCTCTATGCTCTATGTTCGCACCCTATGGACCTAGGGCCACAAGGTACCCTCTATGATAGTAATAAATCCTCTATTATCTATGTTTGCACCCTATGGACCTAGGGCCACAAGGTATCCTCTATGCTAGTAAGAAATCCTCTATGCTCAATATTGAAACCCTATGGCCCCAAGGCCATAGGATGTCCTCTATGCTAGTAAGAAAAACCCTCTACGATCTATGTTGGCACCCTTTGGAGATTTGAGGGCCACAAGGTACCCTTTATAATGCTACTAAGAAACCTTGTCTACATTGGCAACCTACAACCCTTAGGAAATAGGGTGCATCAAATGGCTCCTAGGCCACATGGTGCCCTCTATGCTAGAAAGGAGACCTCTGCGCTCTACATTGACACTCTATGGCCCCAAGGCCATAGGGTTCCCCTTACGCCTAGTATGAAACCATTGAAACTCTATATTAGAATCTAAAGACCGTAGGCCACAAGGTGAGCTCTATGTTAGTAAGAAACCATCTAAACTCTATGTTTGTAGCCTATGGCCCAAAGGCCATAGGATAGGCAAGGAACCCTTTAGGAGCATTCCCCACAAAGACCACCTTATGGCCCCATGGTGATTTAGTGGCCTAGCTTCCCTTCTTAAGACTCTTTTATTTTTGTATCATATGGCCCCAGGGAAATAAGCTATCCTCTATGCTATCAAAAAACCGTTTATGCTCTTTGTTGGAATCATATGGCCCCAAGGCCATAGGGTGCTCTCTATGCTAGCAAGAAACCCTCCATGCTATATTTTTGAACCCTATGGCACCAAGGACACAGGGTGTCCTCCATGATAGTAAGAAACCCTCTATGCTCTAAGTTTACACCCCATTTGACTATGTTGACACCCTATGGCCCTGGGGCCATAGGGTGCTCCCTAGAGCCACAAGGTGCCCTTCAACTTAGGAAGAGACCCTTTATGCCCTAAATTGGTACGCTTTGGCCTCAGGATCATAGGGTGCCTTCTATGCTAGTAGGATACATTATATGGTCTAGGTTTCCACTCTATAGTGTAGGGCTAAAAGGTTTGCTCAATGAAGAAACCATGTATACTATATGTTGGCAGTGTATGGCCCTAGGGATAGAATGAAACCCTAGGGATATAGGGTGTCCTCTATGCTACTATCATATGGTCCAAGGGCCAGATAGTGACCAAGGTATCATGTGTGTGAGAATTCTCTACTATATATACAAAAACCACTTTATGGCACTATGGCGTCCCAAGGGCAACAAGGTGCTAATAAAAATCCCTCTATGCTCTATGTTGGCACCCTATGGTCCCAAGGCCATAGTGCGGTCTTTATGCTAGTAAAATTCCCTCTATGCACTATGTTTACGTGTATACTTATAAGAAGCCATTTATGCACTATGTTGGCGTCTTATGACCCTAGATCCATAAGATGTCCTCTATGGTAAAAGAGAAATTGTACATGGGATATGATGGCATCCTATGGTCCTAGGGCCATAGGGTGTCCTCTATGCTAGCAAAATGTGTAAGCTAAAAAATCCGATAAATATGCAACACGATATACAAAATTGAATCATTATCATACATCATACATTTCTTGCTTTACCACACAGTTGAAGGGGTCTTTGCCTTCAAATATCATCATAACATTCAAACATTTAAATCAAAATTTCAAGTATTTTAATTCACAAATGCATTGATCTGTTGGTGGATGGAAGGTCCGACTCACCATGCACTTTGATTTACAAATCCTGAGGGGCAAAAGTATTTTTGTTGGATTCTCCTTATGGCATTGCACATGTTTTGGAACTTGCATTGCCTTCTACTTCCAATTTACAAACTTAAACAATGGTTATACATTATACAATCATTTCTTTGCAATAAAACTTGATACAATGTTCCGATTGCTACATGACAAGCTAAAAAATTCTACTAGTCCTCGCTTCTCTCTATTGAAAAAAATTCAAGATATAAATTCCAATTCTCTGCATCATCTAGAAGAGAAACAAAATCATAGTTTGGAACAAAATACTCGCACTTTATATCTTTGAATAAAATCTTGTTACAATCAAAGAACTAGATCTTCACATAATCCAAAGGACAAATGCTTCAATGACCATTTATACTCGATGTTTACTATCTAAGCAAATAATTGGCATTTACAACAAATGTTGAACATATGTTTAATCTAGTTAGTTGCAATACAAAGATAATTATTTCAAACGCTTACACCATCAATTCACAATAGAAGAACTTACACCCAACAAAAAATGATCATACATCAATTGTTAAAACTCTCATTTTGGAATTTTGAGGACTAAATACTTTTTAGTTTTTTTCTAGCTTATTTCATTCTCAATAGAATATTAAACCTTAATCACAAGATAAGAAATATATGTCCCTAATGTATATGGACACAAGATATAAGGCCAATGAAAAATGTTCTTGAAACACTTAAAGAGTCTTTAGGTGACCTAGAATAACCAACCTATGGTCTAAAGGCCATAGGGTGTTATGTGATGTTTTATAAGATGTGTCCATAAGAGCTAGGTGATTTGCATCCATGGGGTGATTTAAGTGCCCCTGTGGAGATTCTATGTCACCACCCTATGGCCCTAAGGCCTTAGGGTATCCCAAATGCTCTTGGATAACTTATGTTTCCTTCTAGAATAGCCCAAATACTCATGTGCCCGTTTAGAGACTTTATGTAATCTCTCTATATACATAAGATTGTAGGATAGCTGTGCTGACACCCTATGGCCTTAAGGCTGTAGACTAGCCCAAATGCTTATGTGCCCTTTTAAAGACTCTATGTAATCAACCTATATCCGTAAGATTGTAGGGTAGCCAAATGCTTTTGGGGGATTCTATGTTGACACCCTATGGGCCTAAGGCTATAAAGTAACCCATATGCTTATGTGCCCTTTTAGAGACTCGGTGTAATCACCCTACATCTGTAAGGTTGTTGAGTATCCCATTTTATTTTGGGGGATTCTATGGCCCTAGGGCCATAGGGTGTCATGTCTACAAAGAACTCTATGATCCTCAAGTCATAGTGTATTCTTCCCAAACCTCATATGATCAATTAACTTTAAAGTATTACATAATATATATCTTATGACCAGATATAAATGTAGAATTCTATTTACCAAAACATGTCCATATAATATCATACACTTAAGTCTAATTCATTTATTGTGAAAAAACTCAAACTCACAAGTTCACATTTTAAAAGAAAATAAATTGAGAACAATAACCAGCCAAACATCAATGTTTTTAACATCATGGGCAGATTTGAGATGGGACAAATAAAATAAAATGACAACAATAATAATCTAAATATCAGTAATGTAATATCATGGGTGGCTAGCTTAACCTGTTTCCTGTAGACTTTCTAGAATGGCCTCAGCACTTGCATCCAATGGTTCTTCAATTTCTTCTTCCTCTCAATCCTTGGCATTGACTTTCTCCATGTTATCCACACTTGCCCACCTTCTAAGATCAAGGTCTTCTTCCACTATGGAATGGCAAAGAGATTCCAATTGCGTCATTTGATCACTACTACATGCAATTGATATCACCTTTCTCTGTTGTTGTAGCGCCTCTTTAGTCCCATAGCCTAATGAGAAGATGTCTATCACTTGATCATCTTCTTTGAGACAGATGTATTTGATTTCACGATGTACAAAAAAGGATTTGGCCATGGTCACAGCATCATACTCGTCGTCATTGATGCAGAGAGTATGCATTGGCTCCAACAATGACTCTTTAACACTAGAGTAGTTGGTGTACTGCTCTCCTTGACTGAAAAATGCCCAAACCCCAAAAACTACTTCGCGAAGAGCACATGTTTGGATGGTCTCTCATCCCATTAAGGAGCTCAAAGGTAGAACGTGCATTTCATACCATTTAGCTTTTTCAGAAATTGCCTTCTCTAGGGAAGCAGCATGCTGATACGTGACTAAGCCGGCAATTAAAAACTCTGATGGTTGATGTGCTACCCCACATACTCCATCAATTTCCTTCTCTAGGGAAGCAGCATGCTGATACGTGACTAAGCCGGCAATTAAAAACTCTGATGGTTGATGTGCTACCCCACATACTCCATCAATTACTTTACCAAATTGGGCAGCACTCCAACCACTAGATGTAAGACTTTTGTGTGTTGTGTCTATGATGCAAACACCAACACGAATTTTAGAGCTATTCTCACTGCTGCAGAGAAACTCAATGCCTTCCAAATTCTTTCCAACACACTTGATTGTCCATGGTAAAATGAATTGCAAACTAGAAGTGCCATTCTTTTGTGTAATGATCCAGTGCACATATCCCCTAGTGATCTCAGGAATTGGCTCTTTCTCCTTTCCTTTTTGTAGTAGGAGATTTAGCCATTGCGTACAACTGGTGAAGAGAGATTTGTAAATCTCATCTGTAATGCTATAATGAGACTTACATTTATCCCATGAAGTAACTGCTATTGCTGATGGATCTATCTCTTTAAATTCCATCAACATTTGAGGCGCAAAAACCCTGGTATTCTTTAAGATCGTTGCACGTGTAGTGAGGTCGAGCATGCCCGCTTGTTGACGTGGTTGCTTCACTAAGCAGATCTTCTCATCTGCCAGCTCTTGTTGTAGTAGCTTGACATCATTATCTTCTAAACCAGCTAGGCATCTAAAGGTTGTTATTCTTGGTTATCGCCCATGAGCAATTGATGTCTGATGCTTCTCCAAGATGTGTATCCAGTGATCATAGATTTCATCATCGTACATGACCATGTGTGCTTCTTTGTTGGCAAATGATTTATGGTTGGACACGATGTTCGCCACATTTACAAAGGCCTTCAAAATAAAGAAAAGAAAATTAACTTTATTTCAAGACATATTTGTAACAAAAACAAGCATAGGGAAGTGGAACTTACATCCCAACCTGCTTGACTTGGATGACCGACAGGAACACCTGCCTTGGGTTTTGTTGGTTTAGAATATGCAAGCCATTGACTACGTCCATGCTTCAAGACCTCCACATAAGGCTGGTGTTTCATTGCTGTTATTCTCTCCATGTTCTTCATTCTTGAAATTCGAACAACAACCTCTTTCGGAGTGTCTACCACTATCCTTGCAGTTCTAAACTTGTAGAACTCTTTTCTCAAAGCATACTTAGTGCTGTTGTTATGCAAAAAAGTTCTAGCCGCTATGATGGAATGCTGACCAGCTAGAATCCAATAGTGGTATGTTGTCTCCATGCACTTCATCTGTTTGTAAAGGCATTTTTGTAATTGGGTTATACGGCATCAAGTCTGCTGCACTGGAGACTGGCCTAGAGTGCCCTACAAATTGATTCAAGAGATATTTCACATATACATCTGACAATGGTTTGCATCTATAGCCTTCTGGTGCAAGGTTGCATTGCTCAACTGGGATCAATTGGGTAAATTGTACACCAAATTTAAAATAGTGGTCAATTCCGATGTATCCATCTAGACCACTCTTAGAAGTTTTGGCAACCTCTTTATGAAGATCTTTTCCTTTGGGCTGTATAATAGAGTCCAACATAGCTAAGGATGCTGAGTCCACAACCACTGCCACTGAGGGGGTTCCAATTGTTAGGGTTGCAAGTCCACTACAATCTCTTGCTTCTTGATTCTATAAGGGTATAACTGAAAGATTTTCTTCGGCCACATTTTCACTATTTTCTCCAAGTGAGGGAGTCTAACTCTCGTTGAGCATCTTAGATTGATTTGCTGTACTTGTGTCTTCATTCTTTCTCTTCTTATTCTTCTTTGTGCTGCTCAATTTACCTAAATATTGATTGACTTTCTTAAAGCCCTCAATATATAAGTCTATAAAGTTCTCACTTGGAGTGTCGTCTTGAAGCTCCACCCACCTTGATTTTTTCATTGTCACTCCTTCATAATCAACCTTCACCAATTTTTGAGCAAAGGCCACAAGCTCCAACAAGTAGGAGTCACCATTGAGTAGTTTTAATCCAAGGCATGGAGACATTTCAAGTTCTGAACAATCTTTCTTTATCTCCTTGACAATACCACAGTCCTTGAAGGGAAATTGCTCTTTATCTTGAAAGAACAAGTGGACTTTCTCATCACTTCCACCATTTGGTAAGTGAAAATCTAGATACCAAGAACTTGGTGTTGAGACTGTTGCACCAACTGACTTTGACTTTCTCTTCTGAGACATTTTCTGTAAAAAGAATGACATATATTTAGACAAGATGGATATTATTACATCCATATGGACCTAGGGCCATAGAGTCACCTCTATGTTAAACCATGTGGTCCTAGGTCCAAAGGGTGCCAAAAAAATGGTTCTACAAGTGTACCTAGGCCACTCTATGGTAGTGTGATCACATGTTCCCTTATGACATTAGAGGACCCTCAAAGAAGTACCCCTTGAATGGCCTAAATATCCCTTTAGAGCCTCTACACCAACACCATATGGCAATCTGTGGCCTGAAGGCCATAGGGTCCCCTGCATGCTAGTAAGAACCTCTCTATGCTCTACATTGGCATCTTGTGGCCCCAAGGCCACAAGGTGGCCACAATGTTTTAAAGAAACACTTCATGAGGGTTTTCTGGTAACCTATGACCCCAGGGCCATATGGTGCTCTCCATGCAAGTAAAAACCACTATTTGCTCTACATTGAGGAGACCTTGTGGGATGAAGTCCATAGGGTCCCCTCTATGCTAGTAAGAACCTCTGTTTACTCTATAATGGCACCCTGTGGCCTGAAGGTCATAGGGTTCCCTCTATGCTACTAAGAATCTCCTTGTGCTCTATGCTCTATTGTCTATGCTCTATGATCTATATTGACTTCCTATGGACCCAAGACCACAAGGTGCCCTCATCGTTTCCAAAAACACCTCATTGTTTTGCTATGGCCCTAGGGCCATAGCTCTCTATGCCGATATAAAGCACCATGCTCTATATTAGCTCCCTAAGGCCTGAAGGCCATAGGGTTGGCCTCAAGGGCCCCAAGGATGCTCTGTATGCCAATGAAAAATACTATTTGCTCTATATTGAGAAGACCTTGTGGGATGAAGGCCATAGGAACCCTGCTATGATGGATTTTTGACAACCAATCCCCCTAGGTTAGGATGTTCTATATGCTAGTAAAAACACTATTTTCTCTATATTGGCACCATGTGACTTGAAAGCCATATGGTCCCCTATATTCTAGTAAGAGCCTCTCCATGCTCTATATTGGCACCCTTTGGCCTGAAGGCCATAGGGTACGATCTTTGCTAGTAAGAACCTATCTATGCTCTATATTGGCACCCTATGGCGTTCAGGCCATAGGGTCCCCTGTATGCTAGTAAGAACCTCTCTATGCTCTACACATCCGATGACCCCAAGGCCACAAGTTGCCCTCTATGTTTTGAAAAAACCCTTCACGAGGGTTTTTTGGCAACCTATGGACCCAGGGCCATAGGGTGCTCTCTATGCCATTGAACAACCCTCATTGTTTTGGTACCCTATGGCCCCAGGTATAAAGCACTATTTGGTCTCTCTATGCTAGTAAGAACTGATCTTTGTTCTATATTGGCACCCTTTGGCTTGAAGACCATAGGGTCCGCTCTGTGCTAGTAAGAACCGACCTATTCTCTATATTCATGCCATAGGGTCCCGTGTATGTTAGTAAGAACCTCTCTATGCTCTACGCATACTATGACCCCAAGGGCACAAGGTGCCCTCTATGTTTTGAAGAAACCCTTCATGATGGTTTTTTGGCAACCTATGGACCCAGGGCCATAGGGTCCTCTCTATGCTAGTAAAAACACTATTTGATCTATATCCCGAAGACTTTGTGGATTGAAGGCCATAGGTTCCCCTCTATGCTAGTGAGAACCTGTGTTTTCTCTACGTTGACTCCCTATGGCCATAGGGTTCCTTGTATGCTAGTAAGAAGCTCTCTATGCTCTATGCTCTATATTGACATCCTATGGCCCCATGTATAAAGCACTATTTGGTCTCTCTATGTTAGTAAGAACTGATCTATGCTCTATATTGGCACCCTATGGCCTGAAAACCATAGGGTCCCCCCTATGCTAGTAAGTAACTCTCTATGTTCTACACATCCTATATGTTTTGAAGAAACCCTTCATGAGGGTTTTTTGGCAACCTATGGACCCAGGGCCATAGGATTCTCTCTATGCCATTGAGGAGACCTTGTGGGCTGAAGGCCATAGGGTCCCCTCTATGCTAGTAAGAATCTCTGTTTTCTCTACGTTGACACCCTGTGGCCTGAAGGCCATAGGGTTCCCTCTATGATAGTAAGAAGCTCTCTATGCTCTATGCTCTATATTGACATCCTATGGCCCCAAGGCCACAAGGTGCCCTCATAGTTTTGTAAAAACCCTCATTGTTTTGGCACATTATGCTCCCAAGTATAAAGCACTATTTGGTCTCTCTATGCTAGCAAGAACCGATCTATGCTCTATATTGGGACCCTATGGAGTTCAGGCCATAGGGTTCTATGTATGCTAGTAAGATCCTCTCTATGATCTACACATCTTATGACCCTAAGGGAACAAAGTGCCTTGTATGTTTTAAAGAGACCCTTCATGAGGGTTTTTTTGGCAACCTATGGACCCAGGGCCGTAGGGTGCTCTCTATGCTAGTAAAAAACACTATTTTATCTATATTGAGGAGACCTTGTGGACTGAAGGCCATAGGGTCCCCTCTATACTAGTAAGAACCTCTGTTATCTCTATATTGACACCTTGTGGCCTGAAGGCCATAGGGTTCCCTCTATGGTAGTAAGAATCTCTCTATGCTCTACATGGAGATCCTATGGCCCGAAGGCCACAAGGTGCCCTCATTGTTTCAGATGGAAAGTAGGGTACCTTGTGACCCTAGGGAACATAGGGAATCCTATGGCCCTTGAGATTGTAGATTGTCACCCTATGGCCCTTGGACCACAAGGTCTTTAGATGGGACAGAGGGCATCCAAGGGCCCGAGGGTGGCCTACGTACATAGGGTACACCATGGTGCATATTAAAGGGCACCATGGCAGCCCCATGCACCTAGGGCTCTAGGGCCATAGGATCTCCAAAAGGAACATAGGGAATCATATGGCCCTTGCGATTGTACATTGCCACCCTATGGCACTTGGGCCATAGGGTCTTCAGATGGAACGTAGGGCACCTTGTGACCCTAGGGAACATAGGGAATCCTATGGCCCTTCAGATTGTAGGTTGTCACCCTATGGCCCTTGGGCCACAAGGTCTCTAGATGGGACGTAGGGCACCCTGTGATCCTATGGATATAGGGCCATAGGATCTCCAAAAAAAAACATATGGAACCCTATGGCCCTTGAGATTGTACAAATACACCCTATGGCCCTTGGGCCACAAGGTCTCAAGATGGAACATAGGGCACATTTTGATCCTATGGCCATAGGTTTCTTATGTTCCTTTTGGAGATTTTATGGTGCTAGGGCCATAGGATCTTCAGAAGGAACATAGGGAACCATATGGCCCTTGAGATTGTACATTGCCATCCTATGGCCCTTGGGCCACAGTGTCTCTTGATGGGACATAGGGCACCCTGTGATCCTATGTCCGTAGGGCCCTATGTTCCTTTTGGAGATCCTATGGCCCGAGGACCATAGGATCTCCAAAAGGAACATAGGGAACCCTGTGATCCTATGTCCGTAGGGCCATATGTTCATTTTGGAGATCCTATGGCTTGAGGACCATAGGATCTCCAAAAGGAACATAGGGAGCCCTATGGCCCTTGAGATTGTACATTCCCACACTATGGCCCTTGGGCCACAAGGTCTCCAATAGGTCACCCTTTGATCATATGGCCCTAGGTTCTTTATGTTTCTTTTGGAGATTCTATGGCCCTAGTGCCACCCTATCTCCAAAAGGAACATAGGGAACCCTATGGCCCTTGAGATTGTACATTGCCACCCTAAGGCCCTTGGGCCACAAGGTCTCTAGATCGGACATAGAGCACCATGTGATCCTATGGCCATAGTGCCATATATATGTTTTAGAGATCCTATGGCCCTATGGCCATAGGATCTTCAATAGGAACATAGGGAACCCTATGACCCTTGAGATTGTACATTGGCACCCTATGGCAAGATGGGACATTGGTCACCCTATAGTACGATGTGAGACCACCCTATGGCCTTATGGTCATAGGGTGCCTTAGGGCCATATGTTACTCTTTAGTATGAGGTGAAACCCTATGTAGCCACACCCTGTCTGCCCTTCTAAAGATTCAATGTCTAGTTTTATTTTAGTGACTACAAATGAATTTAAAGAAACTATATTACACCATATCTTACAAGCACATATAGTGTACACTTTTTTTCCCACCTTCTTGCCTCTTTTTTTTCCCATCCTCCTGTAACTGAACCCTAATCCATCCTCATACAACAACGTGCTCTACTCTTCCTCTTACAACGTGTGCCCAACTCCCCACAACCCAATTACAGGTATCCATAGTTTCAGTATTTTCTGTAGTTATTGTCTTTTGCATTTGCAGGTTTATAATTTTTTTGTTGTAATTAGAGATTTTTGCAGTTAGAATTTTACAATTTTACAGTATTAGGTCACTTATGAGGAGTTTTCTATTTTACAGATTTAGGTCCCTAATAAGAGTTTTTCGTTTTACAAATTTAGATCCCTAATTAGTGTCTTCTGTTTTATATTTTTAGGTCTCTAATTAGAGTATTCTGTATTACAGTTTTAGATCTCTAATTAGAGATTTTTCTGTTTTATAGTTCTACAGTCTACAGTTTTACAGTTTTAGAGATGTAATTATTGATTTTTGTTTATTGTTCTAGAGAGAGATGATTCACAACTTAGCTAAAACATAATTAGATTAAGAACAGTTAAAACCGAATTAAGCAAAAAGATTAGGGTTTCTACAGGTTACCTCTGAGTAAATCTGTGTTTGATGAAAACCGGCTGCAGCAGTAGCAAGCAGTAACTTAGGTGTGTTGAGGCCGCGACGATGATGGTAACAGATCTGTGTTTGGGAGGTCACGACAGCAGTCCTTCTGTTGAAGGTTGTGGCGATGGCTTCGCATAGATCTGTGTGCGCGTCGCAACGATGGCGTAGAACTATATGCGTAGGGAGAGAGGGAGAGAGAGACAGAGAAAGACATGCTCTGTGTAGGTTTCTGTGTTGGTTTCGAGCAAGAAACGAGAGAGAGAAAGAGAGCAACAACGCGGAAAAAATTATGGTAGAGAGAGAAAGAGATAGATAAGGTTAGTTAGGTTAGGTTATAAATTCAAAATTCGAATTTTGAATGTAGGGGTTGTTCTCACGGGTTTGCAGTCGAGATTACTAGAGTTCTAAGCTTTGTGCGAAAATGAGACATAGCTCGTCGGCTCCGAAATTGAAAGAGTATGGAAAAAAAAAGTTGGTGCAAGGCTTTGTCAATGTCCATATCTTTGTAGTACGAGTGGAACGACACCCATGAAGCAAAATTTGACTTCAGAATCAAAATTTGCATAGTAAAAAATACACTAAAAATAGCTAAATTTTAAAAAAATTATCCCAAAAATTGTGCGCTATTTTTTTGTCCGATATCAATAAGTGTATTTGAAAACCCATTATGACAAAGTTTGTCGTAGCGTAAAAATTATTTTTTAATTATTATTTTAATTCATGCCACTTGCGAATATCCCTTGAATGGCCGAAATTATTATGAAGACACCTCAGCCACCCCTGGGCTCACACCATAGGACGGCAATGTTGGAGGTCAAGGATTAAAGCGTGCACTCAGTTCCATTTTAAAATCCTATGTCCTAGGGTTTTCTTCTTCTATCTTGTGAGATCCTTGTGGCCCTACGGTGGCAATGTGAAAGCTTGTGGACCTAGGGCCATAGGGTGGCAATGTATAAGCTCAAGAGCCATAAGTTGCCCTATATTCCATTTGGAAATCCTATGGCCCTAGGGTTTAGGGGCGACAATAGATAAGCTCCAATACATAGACCTATGTTCCAGTTGGAGATCCTATGGCCCTAGGTCCACGACAATGTATAAGCTCAAGAGCCATACGTTGCCATACTTTGTAGTTGGAGATCCTATGGCCCTAGGGTCATGGGGTGGCAATATGTAAGCTCAAGGGCCACAGGGTGCCACATGTCCCATATGGAGATTCTATGGCCCTAGGGCCATGGGGTGGCAATGTATAAGCTCAATGGCCATTGGCCCTAGGGTCATGGGGTGGCAATGTATAAGCTCAAGGGCCATAGGGTGCCACATGTTCCATATAGAGATCCTATGGCGCTAGGGCCATGGGGCTGCATTGATATCTTGGCCACCTTTGACATTGTGGCCATAGGTTGTCTTTTTGTATGTTTTGAAGTCTTGTGGCCCTAGGGCCATAGGGTGTCAATGCTCACACCCTTGGGCTTAGGGCCATAGGTTGTCTTTTTGTATGTTTTGAAGTCTTGTGGCTCTAGAGCCATAGGGTGTCAATGATCACACCCTTGGGCTTAGGGCCATAGGTTGTATTTTTGTATGTTTTTAAGTCTTGTGACCCTAGGGCCATAGGGTGTCAATGTATAATCTCAACGGACATACGTTGCCCTATGTTCCATTTGGAAATCCTATAGCCCTAGGTTCATGGGGTTGCAATGTAATCTCAAGGGCCATACATTGTCGTATGTTTCATATGCCGATCCTATGGCCCTAGGGTCATGGGTTTTCAATGTATAAGCTCAAGGGCCATACATTGTCGTATGTTTCATTTGGAGATCTTATGGCCCTAGGGTCATGGGGTGCCATAGGATGTATATATACTTGACATGAAACTCCCTATGGCCTTAGGGCCATAGGATGTATATATACTTGACATGAAACTCCGTGAGGTGATCTCGAGGACAACCCTATGGCCTTCCGGCCTTAGGGAGCTAATATAGAGAAAATATGCTTTATACCGGCATAGAGAGCTATGGCCCTGGGGCCATAGCAAAATAATGAGGGTTTTTTGGAAACAATGAGGGTGCCTTGTGGTCTAGGGGCCATAGGAAGTCAATATGGATCATAGAGCATAGACGATAGAGCATAGAGCACAAAGAGATTCTTAGTAGCATAGAGGGAACCCTATGACCTTCAGGACACAGGGTGCTTCTCATGAAACACCCACATACGTACTTGTTATGCTTTATGCTACGTAAATCAATATACTCTGCAAGTGGTTTGTTTAACAATTATTCTTGAAATCTTCTTGCAGGTATGGCTAATTTCAATCATGGTGATAGAGTGTGCATATTTGTAGCAACACAAAAGGTTGCCATTGGGACTGTATTTGAAATAAATCCAAGTGCATATTGTTCTGGCATGCTTATTGGGGAAAGAAATGTATCGGTGTCAGTTGATTTGTGTTTTGAAAAGAAAGCACTCATCCCTTTTCCAACAATGGATGCATTGACAGTGGGAGATGCTTTTCATAGTATTGTGAAATGGAGTAGTGGGTTGTTGCAACATATAAATGAGATGCAGTACAAAGGGGCTTCTATGCATGAGGCTGACAAAGAAGAAGGAGCATTGGATGCACAATGTAATGGAATGAGCTACAGAGAGGTTTGGAAGGATAAGAGGGTTCAACTTTGGGATGAAAGCAAAACACATGTAGTAGCCGAAGGGGTTGTCATGTACGTGTGTCCGTTTGAGTCTGTAAACTTTGGTGAGGTAGGTGAAGATAAAATTGGTATTGGTATCGAAACATCCTATGCAGATGAGGCTACTATTTTTGCAGAAGCTAGTGTATGCAGCATTAATCTAGTTTGTTGGCCTATCAAGAGAGTGATAACTATGGATGGAAAAGAATTGTTATGCTATGAGGATCTACATGCTATGCATGCGTTACAAGACACATGCATTGAATCAGCTTATTTGGTAGAGCCTATTTCAAAAAAGCGGAAATATTGCTTTGTAAATAGGAAGCCAAAAATGTCAGTGAAAGCTTCTAAGAGATCCAATCAAGCATCTCTAGCATCTGTCCAGCTTGTTTCAACCATAGATTGTTGTTCCAAAAGGTGTTGTCAATATGCCAATCGAGATAAGGTCATGGCTATGCGCAATGAATTTTGGGGACAGAGTTTGCAATAGAACAAACTATGTGTATGATACAATGTTGACTGCATGTCGTGAGAACAAAACAACTACAAAGACATGCTATGTGTTTTCTTTTAATGGCAGTGAGGTTAAGAGTAGAGCTTGGTACAAAATTCATGGCATTCCAAAAACTTTATTTTATCGTTACCGTGAACATTTTGAGAATGGGGTTATACGCTCAGTGCATGGTAATGATGGTGTCATGAGAAAAGGAAGAGACCATACAGAAATGGGAAGGGCATTGATGCGCTCTTTTGTTGATGAAAACGCGGAGGGAATGCCACATAAGAGTAGAACCATGGAAGATGGTACTAGGGAAACTTTGCTTGCAATACCAAACACGTACACGCAAGTAGACATTTTACATGATGTCAATAAAACACTTGACAATATGAGTCTCAAGCCAATTTCTAGCACGACATTCAATAGGATTTGGAATACAGAGTTTGCTAATGTGACATTGTCAAAAACAAGTGAGTTCTCCAAATGTGTTGTGTGTAGTCGGATAAAGTCTCAACTAGAGTCAACAAAGGATGACGAGATGATTGCACGTTTGAAGGATGAACGTCGAATTCACATGTTGCAACAACAAAGTTGTAGGAATGTGTACTACACCTGGCGTAAGTTCTCCCAGTTGCAAAAGGATAAGTATTTATGCATTATACATGATAAAATGGATCAAAACAAGACAGCAATACCTAGGTTGCGTGTGAGCTCAAACGATTATGAGAATGAATATCAATTGCAAGTATCATTAACAGGTATGATAACACATGGACATGGTCATGGAATGTATGGTCACTTCTCACTTAATGGTCTATGGCCTTCATATCCCAATGCTACAATTGGTTCCCTTGCATTATGCTTACAGAATCTCGAAAGAACAGAAAACCATGGACAAGGAGATTTATGCCATGACGGTATGCCACGCAGCAATGTAACGTTATTCAATGCATTGAACTCAAGGAGAGCTCTAGACTTCCAAAACAAAATGAATCAAGAGCATGAGAGGAATGCATCAACAATGACACCACCATTGGCCATCCAGGGATGTAATGAAGAGATTGTACACATACAATCAACTTCCTCTCAATGTGTTGTGGATACCATATCCACTCCTGTATTTCAAAAATTGCCTGAGAATATTTTGCTACAGCTAGATAATTGTGCAGGAGAGAATAAAAATCGATATTTGTTTGCATACTTATCCTTGTTAGTAGCAAAAGGAATTTTCAAAACCGTGCATTTGGGATTCTTAATGGTGGGTCATACACACGAGGACATAGATGCAATGTTTAGTAGGTTCTCAAAAAGATTGCGAACAGGAATGACATTCACTTTTCCACATTTGATGGAACATTTTCAAAAATACGAAAGCTCAGCTCCAACACCATTTTTGATGACACAAGTTCCCGACTTTAAATCCTTTGTGCAAGGGTACATGTGTGACGGACAAGATGATCTAGTCGGACACTCTAAGCCACTTCAATTTCGTTTCTATATGCAAGGTGAAGTCCCAGTAATGCAGTACAAAATTCATCCCAAATCACCCCATTGGATGCCAAAGGAGTCGGGAATTGAGTTGTGGAAAAAAAATGACCAGGGAAAACCAAAATTATCAACAGGTTGTCCAGATGTGGTACCTATAGCAGACTATGTGAGAGATAGTCCGCTTGTTATTCAAGAGATTAAGTCATATCTTGAATTTTGGAAAAGATGTTCTCTATAAAAGGGAAAGGACCATGACTCCACAAAATACATGGAGCCTGTTATCACTTATTGGCAAAACATAATCAATGAGCTTGAACAACCAACCAATAAACACATTGGTGAATATACAACATTTTGGCCAAAGACGAGTCATAGAATGCAAGAGATAGAGGAAGACAGAGATGAGTTTCAAGGATATGAAGAATTGAATGATCACTATGTTGGTCCTCATAGTGCAAGGCCACAAGAGGCCTTTAGGCCTCAAATTGATGTAAGAAAAGGGGATCTTGTTCTTGTGAGACCCGTAGATCCTGAATATCCGATATGGCTAGGAGTGGCAGAGTCAAATGTTGATGTAGACAAATCATCTCCTAACTACAAGAAAGTTCGTATTCAGTATTGGACACCAAAACATCGAAAACAAAATCCCACAATCCAAGAACAGTATGAGGATTGTTGGAAAAAGAGTTGGTGCTGCAATCTTGCTGACCCAAAGCGTTGGGAGTGTGTTGATACAATTGTATGGTCATGGACTCCAAGGGGTGGAAGAATTGCGGAAACAATCAAGATCCCATCAAATGTCATGGAGAAGGCATAGGCTAGCTTAATAGGAGAAATTGAATAGCATTTCATATCTTGCTCATTGTTTTATTTCCCAAGCTAATGTATGATTTTATGAAGTATTTTTAAACACCCACATAAAAATAAAAATTCTAAAAGGTGTTTCTCAACACCACCATTTTCTTGGGAATCTATCTCTTTTATGAAGTGTTTTGAGACACCCACATAAAAATAAAAATTCTAAAAGGTGTTTCTCAACACCACCATTTTCTTGAGAATCTATCTATTTTATGAAGTGTTTTGAAACACCCACATAAAAATAAAAATTTTAAAAGGTGTTTCTCAACACCACCATTTTCTTGAGAATCTATCTCTTTGTCACATTCCCAAATTAAATGAAATTTTTCTAAATTGAATGGGAAATAGGAATCCATAGGTGTTGAAATTAGTCCCAAAGTTGTGGGATTTTCCCATTTCATCTAAAATGGTGTTTTTCCTTGAACTGTATACACAAAAATCATCTATGAATCCTTTGACAATCTTTCGAAGGAATGGTGTGAGGACCCAATCCACTTTTCTTTCAAAAGCTCCAAACCCATTTGTCAACCCAAAGGGAAGGCAGCAAAAGCAAAAACAACCCCATGGCATGATAAAAGTAGTCTTTTTCCAATCTTCAAGAGCAAGGATAACCTAAAAATAACTTGAATAACCATCATAGACAATGTATCTTTCAAAGCCAACCATCGCATCTAAAAGTTGATCAATGAAAGGAAAAGGGTAAGGATCTTTCTTGGTCACTACATTTAATGGCTTATAATCAGCGCAAACTCTCCAAGGCCCATATTTCTTTGGAGTGACCACTAGAGGGCTCACCCATTTAGCATTATCCATTGGCACAATGAACCCTGCATCCAAAAGTTTATCCACTTCTTTCTTTAAAGCATTCATTTGCTCTTTACTCATCCTTCTAAATTTTTGTCGTATTGTCTTTGCCCCTTCAACTAGTTCAATCTTCACGAGATCTCCAACAAAACCCCTTATTTCTTGCTATGAAGTGATGAAAAGATTCAAAAACCTGTTCAACATTGCTAAGTACTCCCTTCTTTCTCCTTGTGTCAGATTGGTACTCATCATATTTTGAATATTTCTTTCTTCATTGGCAATTTCTGTTTAGGCTGCATCAACTCCTCAAGTTTCTCCAAATGGCTTGAAGCATTTATATTCCTTGATACTTGTAACATTTCACCCACTTCTCTCTTCTCCTCATCCAACAACAAGAATGACACTTTACCCTCATCACTGGAACTAGAAGGAGAGCTAATTTTTGAATCTTTGAAACTTTCTTCACTGCTGGTAACTTCGAATTCATCATTCTCACTCACATCTTCTAGTGCTAAAGGTTGCTTAGTAGTCATATAAAACATCCTCTTTCACCCTTCCTGCCATACACACAGATTGTGCCCTTGCCCCAATCTTGCATAGCACCAACAACTCTCAACCAAGGTTGTCCCAAAATGAGAGGAAAAGCTCCCAGGCCAGTTGGCATAACATGAAGGCTTACTATAACCTTCACGTTAAAGACTTCAACTTACAAATTGTTAATCACCCCCAGACACTTCACTTTGGCATGGTTTGCTAATCCAATTCAAAACCTAGAGCTTCCGCATGTAGTGAGACCCAGTCTCTCGACACTGACTATGTGATCATACAAACTTGAGCACCTCCATCAATGTAGGCTTCTTCTATGCCCACACATTTGTGCCAAACATTCACCACAGGAAAAATGTTGGGTAACTTTCCCACAACCAACACTCTGACTTGTCCATGCTTCGGCTCTTTCTTTGGATTCACTAATGAATTCAACTACCTCTTGAGTTTGGGCACCATATTCATCAATTGTCCAAAAGTACAATCTACTTTCCTCCCAATCAGGTCTTTCTTCAAATTGTAAGATGTTTGGCCTCCTCCAAAAGGTAAATATGCTACTTCAAACTGCCTACAAGGTCTTCTTCCTCTTGGCTTTTGCATCTTCACCCTATTTCTCCTTCCCTTTCTTTTTTCTAGAACTTGGAGCGGCATAGCGTTCCCTCTCTCTCGTTTGCCCATGGGTAGCATATTTGCTTCTTTCTTTTCAACCCACACAATACCCACATGACCACAAGAGTGTGAGGCCTGATTTTCTTGTTTAGTACCTTGATCTTCTTGTATATCCAAGGCATAATCATTAGCTCTGTTAGGAATCTATTGGGGAAGTGGAAACATATCACCTCCCATCCTTATTGGCTTTGAACAATAAGTGTTGATGTGACCAAGTTCACCACAATTATAATAGGTAGGGATGAACCTCCTTTGTGGCTCAAAGATGCCTTGTCCATGACTTGCATTTGCATTAGGCTGAGCTTCACATGCCTGGGCCATTCCTCTACCACAACCACGACCACCTTCACCTCCAAGAACATTGAGTCACAATTCTTGCATTATGGTCATCATGTCTTGCATATTTTGTTGTAATTGTTTAGTATTAGCAACCCTTTGAGCAAGTTGGACTCCCACCTCTGCCTGATTTCCCTTATTTTGGCCACCATTTCTTTGCACAAGGACCACTTTCCCATACTCTTGATTCTTTGAGCCTTCCATTCTTTCTCCCTGGTGATAGTGACTGCTTCCTCAAATGTAACAAGCCTTTTCAATTCATCTTTGAACTTGAAACTTTCTTTTAAGTTTTCCACAAAACGGTCCTTTTTTAACATGGATGGAGGGATTTCATTTCCCAAAGCTCAGGCCCACATGTCTCATAAATGGGTGAACTTCATGAAAAAATCATCAACACTTTGATTAGCCTTTTGAGTGTAACCCAAAATTTCATGCCAAACTTCATCAGGTACTTCAATGGATCTGTACTTTGCCTACAAAGATGGCTTCACATGATTGTAGTCCAAAACTACCCCTGGAGTTTGTGCCTGCACCAAATCTTCATGATTGTGTAAACTAACTTTTGCCTCATCCTGTAAACTATATTGCAACAACTGCAACAATATAGATTGGTCTAGTATAAATTGCAATAAGCAATTGATTTTCTATTTTTCAATAAAAGTCTGTGCATTCTCATTAGCCAATCCATGAAGCTGTGGAAACTCGTCCACCATGTTTGATTGCCACAAAAACACTTACATGTGACGTCAAAAGCTCAAGGGATGTCGATGGATTGCTCCAGTACCTAATCCACCTCGCACTAGGTAACCCAGCCCCCAATGCTTGGCTTCACAAAACCTCACGACCCTCTAAAGGCTGCAATCCAATTACATGACCGCCTCAAGTGTTGTCCACAGTTTGCACATACATAGGCGGTTGTCCATAAGGACTCACATCCCTTTTACATTCTCTACCTGTAGAATAGACATATTTCACAAGAATTGGAGCATGGGAGCACTTGCTTCTCAGTGGGGGCACCAAAAAAATTCTAGAATGCAAACAAGAAGAAAAACAAGTGCCTCTATAGCTTTGCATGAGTCACACCGTCGAAAGGAAGAAGTATTGCACGGCCAAAAACACCTGTGATAAACACTTGTAGAGATTTATGAAAAACCCTTTGAGCATGGAACACATTCAAAATTAGGAGAAACCAATGACATCATGGTGAAGCTTGTCCCATGGAGATGTCCATAGAGTATCCATAGGTAAAAAACAAATGAAAGATAAAGAAGTCATGGCCGCCCAAAATCGGGGGTGTTCTCTTTTTTGCTAAAAAAAGAGTTCTCTGGAAGTTGTGCAAGTGTTGAAGCTATTAAAATGGGGGCTCCCTTGTCCACAAGGCTTCCTTTGTGGGTGTCTTTTAATTGGCTCATTTTTTGCCTTTTTTGGGCAAAAAATGAGGTGTCGTTGATCCTTTGATCGAGGGAATGGGGTGGAGGCAAGTGGTCGGGAGCCAAAATTGATGCCAAGTGCCTATCCAGCTAAGTGTGTACTCAAAAAATCCACCCTTTTCCCCCCATGAAGCCAACGAGCCCCTCCATAGCCAAAACCCTTATGAGCTCCTTTCACTTGATACACCCATAATGGGCTCCTCCTTTAGGTTATATACCCCCAATTCTCCACTTTTCCCTTCCCAAGTGAGATAACTACTATGCCACATGGCAACTTCCTCCCAACAATTTCTAGATTTCTGCCAAAGCATAAAAGCTTCTCATACAACTTCCCTCAAGCATAACTTGCTGCTCTGGTCACCGAATGACACACCGTAACACATGGCTCGAAGCCCATCATCGCGGCTACATCTAGAATTTTTAAACCTCAGCATTTCTATTTCCAATTATCAAGTTGGCGAAGTTGTTCTTGTTGCATGGACCTGCAATCTATTGCTAAGTTGAGACCACCCACTTTGGATGCTCATAACTCATGATATACAAGTCCGATTCACGAGCTATTAGGTCTCCCCAATCTGAGAAAAATTTAAAAAAAATTCAAAACATATTAAGTTTGTAAGTGAAGGGTGAGTTTAGGAAATGAAAAGACAGATCAACGTGGAAAGTCAAAAGACACTTGAAGGTGGAAAATCAAAAGACATAGGAAGGTAGAAAGTCAAAAGACCTTTTGTGTCCATATAAAGAGGTCGTTGACATTTATGTTTCTCTTCTCTTTTCTTTTTTCTTTAGAATTTTCTTCGCTTTAAAGTGTCCTCTCTCTCTCTCTCTCTCTCTCTCTCTCTCTCTCTCTCTCTCTCTTGCAATATTGTATCCGTCCTTCTCATGTCTAGCTGATATTGTTGCAAATCTACGTGTTTTGTCATTGCCTGTTGTTGTTGGGTGTTATAGACTAACGCTATTTATTGTTATTGAGAGAATCTTTGAATGACGAATACCTTTTAATTTTTTTCAAGCCATACTGAATACCTTTTAATTTTTTTGAATCCATTACAAATACCTTTTAATTAGTTTTTGGAAGCAAAAAAATTTAAAGGTGCTCCTAATTCAAAGATTCCACTCAAAAACAAGAAAAACTATGCATTAATCACATAATGACACACAATGATGAAGCACATAGATCTGCAACAGTATTACCTAAGAAAGATGAGGGATACCTTTTAGTTCTTTTGAAGACATTAGGAATACCTTTTAATTAATTTTTTTTGCTTCAAAAATTTAATTAAATGGTATATCTTATATTTTTTTTTCTTCAAGAAATTAGTTAAAAGATAATTTTTTTTAAGAATACCTTTTAATTAAATTTTTTTGCTTCAAAAAATTAATTAAAAGGTATTTTTTAAAAAAGAAATACCTTTTAATGAGAATTTTTTGCTTCAAAAAAGGTATGTTTTTAAGGAGTATCTTTTAATTAAATATTTTTGCTTCAAAAAATTAATTAAAAGAATACCTTTTAATTTTTTAAAGCCATTAGGAATACCTTTTAATTAAAGTTTTTTGCTTCAAAAATTAATTAAAAGGAATACGTTTTATTTAATGTTTTTGCTTCAAAAATTTAATAAAAAGGTATATTTTTAAGGAATACCTTTTAATCACATTTTTTGCTTCAAAAAATCAATTAAATTAAAAAATCAAGCTCTATAAATTAGAATCAATTTTTAATTTATAGAACTTGATTGCACAAGACGTAGAAGGATGAATGTTTTTGAGCCTAAGCATTTAACAATAAGGAGCACCTTCATTTGTTCTTTGACTTTCCATCTTCATTTGTCCTTTGACTTTCCACCTTCATTTGTCTTTTGACTTTTCACCTTCATCTATCTTTTCATTTCCTAAACTCACCCTGCACTTATGCACTCAATATGTTTTGAAAGAATTTTGATTTTATTGAGATTGAGGAGACCTAATTAGTCTATTTTATTCTTATTACATTCTATCACTAGATGCTCATTAGAAATATCTTAGTATTTATATCCTTCTGATCTAGTGCATACTAGAGCGATTAATAGCGAAGGTTCATCCATCAAATAGTGTGACAAGAATATACTCTACTTGGGATGCTAATTAGAGTACTTCTATAATTAGTACAATAATTTGATAATCTAGGACAAGGGTATTAGAATTGTAAGGATTAGTAGTGATGACACACATATATACGTATTATTTATGTCACACTATTTATATCCTCTTGATCTAGTGCATACTAGAGCAATGGAAAATGTTTATCACCCTAAGTAGTCAGCTAAGAAGATACCCTACTCTCACTGATAATGTAAAGTCACATACGCGATCTTACTTATATCCAATTAGGTTAGTGATATTAAGAACTCATTAGTAATTTTCCATTGCATTTCATTATTTGTATACAATTATATTATTCTTATCCTTTCTAGGAAAGGACACTAGAAACAAAATGATATCCTTGTCCACTTACACAAAGTTGTATCATTGTATTTCATTAACTAAATCTCAATATATAATTCATATCTAATCGATACTCGATCTGTGTACTAACTATGGCATGTTATCTATATCGGATCCTCTCATTGATGATCATATCCATTTAATAAGTGATATTCATATATATAGACACACACACACACACACACACACACACACACACATCTATCTATCTATGTGTATGTATGTATACACACACACACGCACATATATATATGTTTGTGTGTGTGTGTGTTTGTGTGTATGTATATATATATATATTATGTCACATTATCTATATCCTCTTGATCTAGTGAGTGCTAGAAGAACACCGAAGGTTTATCTATTAGATAGTAATCAGATTACTTCTATTAATTTGTACAATAACTTGATAATCTAGGACAAGGGTATTAGAATTGTTAGCTTTAGCAGTGATCACACACATATACATATTATTTAGCAGTGATCACACACATTAGAATTGTTAGCTTTAGGAGTGATCATACACATATACATATTATTTAGTTCACATTATATATATCCTCTCGATCTAGTTCATACTAGAGCAATGGGGAAGGTTTATCACCCTAAATAGTCAGCCAAGAAGATACCCTACTCAATGATAATATCCAATCACATACACTATTTTAACTTATACCCAATTAGGTTAGTGATATTAAGAGCTCATTAGTAATTTCCATAATATAAGATTATTTGGATACAATTGTATTATTCATATCCTATGTAAAAGACAGTGAAACCACAATCACTTATTACATTCTATTATTACTAGCTAATTATAGTCTATTATTAATCTATTCTATTCGTATTACATCCTATCACTAGATGCTCATTTTAGTAATATATTATTATTTATATCCTTCTGATCTAGTTCATACTAGAGCAATTAATAGCGAAGGTTCATCTATAAAATAATGAGACAAGACTATAAGTGAGGCTTTAAATTCCATATCCTAGTGTAGAACTTGCAAATGATACGTGAAACCATAATGTCTTTGTACCACAAAACATTGAAATTTAGTTTGTAGGCTCGAACTTAAGTTTGAACCTTGCCTCCACATGTTAGTGTAGCACTACCATGTGGGGCCAAGCTCATGAGCACTACCATGTTAGGCAAATCTCATGAGCATTGTAGCAATAGAATCTTCCAAATAACAAAAATACTTACGGATTATGAATTAAAAGGGATCATACCTTGAAAACTTCATAGTTGAGAGGTTTTTTTAATAGGCCTTGGATGTGCACAATATAATAATTTTATACATAGTGGATGAGTTGAGACTAGAAAGGGTTTGAGACCTAAGCCTTACACTTGAAACATAAGCCTAAGGTCAAGACTTAAGCATAAACTTGAGTCTCACATTCACATGCAAAATAGGTAGCATGCTAGGTGAGCATCACATTATCATGTGTATAAGTTTTAAAAATAAAAGTCCTTGTCATAGAATCCTACCTCAATACTTCTAAGTGAGGCTCAAAATTTCATATCCTATTGTAGCAATTACATACGTTAAGAAAGAGTCATAATCTCTAACAAGTAATTGAAATTTATTTTGTAGGATCGAACTTAAGTTCGAGCCTTGCCTTCGTATGTTAGTGTAGCACTACCATCTGAGTCCAGTGTCATGAGCATTGTAGCAAAAGAATGTTACAAATAACAAAATACTTATAGACTATGAAGAAAAATGGATCATACCTTGAAAAATTCATAGATAAGGGGTTTTATAAATAGATCTTGAGCACACATAATATTAAAAAAATTCACATAGTAAATGATAAAGACTAAATGGGGTTTAGGGCTTACGTTTTAAGCTTGAAACATAAGCCTAAACTTTGAGAGTTAAATTTCAGGCTTGAACAAAAGCCTAAACTTTGAGACTTAAGCCTTAGGCTGGAGCTTCATATTGAGTCTCACTTCCCAATGTGCTTTAGGTATGATCCTTTCTATCATAAAACTTGTGGGTTAGATGGAAATGAAATGGATTCTATGGTAATTGAAAATCCACTAGACTATTTTCTAAATAGGTAACAGTGGCCTTTTACATCTTTCAGATGAAGAAAACAAAATAGAAGATGAAGATAATATGACTCAAGCAGAACAAGTGCTATCCACCATTGTTTGAGAGACCCAGTTTCATAAAGGTGATGATATATCTACGCAAGATATTGTAGAGCACAAAAGTGATCTTGTAGAACAAACCTCTCATACAAACCTTCAAATGACATGACCAAAGAGAGTGAGAACATGCTACCCACCACTGGAGAGACCCAAATTCATGAAAGCAACACTAGGAATAGTGAAGAGGAGATGGTGGTGGTAGAGCATCCAAGTGATTCTGTTGTGCAAAATTTTCCAAAACCTTCACACGACACTAACAACATGCCTCAAAGAGATGATGATGTAGAGGGTAGTGAGAAGAAGGATAAAGCCAATGAAGAGCTCCAAGTTAATCTTGCAACCAAGGAGGTGCAAGAAAAATTTGACAAAGGGATAGGAAAATCTACACAAAATACAAACAAAGTCCAAAGCATTCAAGAAAGGGAACAAGGGTTTGAAAATGGTGAGAAAAACAAAGGTACATATTTTTCCAATGTGATTAGTATAGATATGGACCTTTTTGGAAGCTAATACAAAATTCTATTTTGTTGTCTTTGTAGGTGAACTTGACATTTAAAATCAAGGATAAAGTGTGCCACAAGTAGACATCAATGTTGAGGAGTTACATCCAAATGCACAAAAATGTAGGCCACTTGGAAGCTTATATTATTTTAAGAGAGATGGAGATAAACTAGTTTTTCAATCTTCCCACATGAATAAAGAAATGCAATCACTTTTAGGAGACATCATTATAGATGAGTATGGGAGTATGAGACATAAATAAATGTGTGCAATTTTCAATTGTGTGCTGTAAATGTATGGTCCCTTGTTCTGAGATTTATTAGTGCAAAACCTTAAATTTTTATCATTATTTTGTATCGTATGCAAAAAATATTGCTCATGAAATTAGCGTGAAGAAACATGCATTCATTCTTGATCTTAATGGAGTTTTACTCAGCAAAGAATACAAGAGGCATCCATGTACATATTGTGTCAAAATTGACCTTGGTCACACCACAATTGTTGTTCGTTCGAGTTGTTTTGAATTTTTGGATGAGATGTGTCAGTACTTTCATGTTGGTATTTGGTCCCCCACGCTAGAAAAGAATGTTTACACTTATGTGAACACTATTGAAAGGCATGCACATAAAAAATATCATTTATTTATGGTATAAGGACAAGAAGATTGCTACTTCCATAATCTTTGAAAAGTATATAGAGACTTTGTTAAGGGTTTGGTATCAATGGAAGAATTTATGTAGTACAAAGAATACATTGCTCAATGATGATAGCCCTTTCAAGGGATGTATTAACCCAAAAGATAACTACTTATATCTTGAAAGTTTTTAAGGGAGGCGTGACTATCTTATTTGCAATGAGCTTCTACCATACCTTTTAAATCTAAATAATACAAATGACATTTGATCTTTTATTTCACTCAATTGGCTAGGACAATCTCCAATCACAGAGGTTCATGACCTATTTACAAAGTTTCAAGACATAATGGAAGAATGGGGCATGTTCAATGACCAAGTTTCAAGGGAAGAACTTGACAACAATTTAGTCAAAGTGGAAAGCTCATCTTGTGCATCTTCGCAGCTACCATTGTACAATAACAAGTTAAGTTATGTTCAAGAAAGTAGGGGCAAGAAAGCAATAAAATCCTTAAGCAAGGATCCAGCTATTTTGGCATCCAAGTTTGGTGTGCCACTACTATCTTCAAACCAACTGAACTTGTTAAAATTCTCACAATTTTTTTTTTTGAGTGACCAACTTGCTATTGCTCATGCTACTAGCTTGCGGTATGATCGTGGTCATTTCATTAGCGGAGTTCCAGTAAAAGCATACATACCAAAGCTACAAAAGGCCTATTTATGGATAGGACTCACTTTAGATTTATCAAAAAATGTAAAAATTTTAATCAAATTGTTATCTAATCTAGCATATTTTTTATTGCAGGTGGAAGAAAACAATTAGTAAGCGCTTAACGTCCGTTGACTCAATCACATGGAATGTTTGCATAGATCAAGAGTGGTGGGTTAGGAAGATTTTGGCCAAAAAAATGTGTTGGGTTCTAGTATTTTGGCCAAAACAATGTGTTGGGTTCAATTATTTAAACATGGACCAAGTATGTACACTTTTATATTTCATCCATTAGATGTTATTTAACCTTGCAAAAGAAGTCTCTCTTTTTTTGTGTGGTTAGTGCTCATTTTCTTTTGTATTGAAAAAATTTTCTTCTCAAGGTTTAAGTCTATATATATGATGGATGAAATAAATGTTGTTGGTGCACAGTGTGTTAATTGAAAATATTTTTTCTTCCATTGACAATCATGCCTTCTGTTTTGAACAAGAAATTTTGAAGCATATAATCTTGATTTTAAATGTACAAAGCATTTACTACTGAGGTGGCACATGTCATTGAGGACTCATAGGACTAGAAGGGAATTGATTCCACCACCCTCAGAGACTATACAAAAACAAAGAAGAGTACTGATCCTTGAACTCAATGGTGTTTTACTTAAGACCATTGAAATACAACATGGTGATGTATGTCTAGATTGGGGAAAACATGTGCATCTCGTTGAAGAGAGTACACCATAGCGAGCTGTTTGGCAATACGGTAAGCCATAGAGCTTGCTCATAATGCATATGCATTGTGGTCAAGCTCTATGGCTTGACATATTGCCAAACGGCTCGCCATTGTGTTTTCTATATGTCAGCAAGCAGTTTTCAAATCCTAAAATAGCTAAGCGGTCCTAAAAACAACACAATGGCAAGCCCTTTGGCAATACGGCAAGCCATAGATTTTGATTACAATGCATATGCATTGTGGGAAAGCTTTATGGCTTTCCGTATTGCCAAGTGGCTCGCCATGGTGTTGTCTATATGTTTGCGAGTGGTTTTCAAGCGCTAAAATTGCTTCGTGTCCCTAAAAAAAACATAATGGCAATCCGTTTGGCAATATGGCAAGCCATAAAGCTTGCCCACAAGGCATATGCATTGTGGGAAAGCTCTATGGCTTTCCATATTGACAACAGCTTGCCATTGTATTGTCTATATGTTTGCAAGCGGTTTTCAAGCCATAAAATCTCTTCCCAACTCTAGAAACAACACAATGGTGAATTGGCAAGCCATAGAGCTTGCCCACATCACATATGCATTATGGGCAAGCTGTATGGCTTGTCATTTTGCTAAAAACCTCAACATTGTGTTGTTTTTATGTTAGGTTAGGCTAGGTTACGTTAGTTTAGGTTTAGGTTATAGGTTACATTAGAGCTATCGACGACATAATAGTCGAAAAATACAAAACGAACTTCGAAGATGACTCGTGTACTTCTAAAAATGCAAACGGACTTCGGTTAGGTTAGGTTGTAAGTTAGGTTTAGGTTATAAGTTAGGTTACATTAAGTTAGGTTAGGTATAGGTTTTAGGTTAGGTTAGATTATAGGTTAGGCATAACGCTTATAGGTTAGGTTAAAGCTACCGTCAAATTAATAGTAGAAAAAATGCAATCGGACTTCGAAGACGACTCGTGTACTTCTAAAAAAGCAAATGAAATTTGGTTAGGTTAGGTTATAGGTTAGGTTTAGGTTATAAGTTAGGTTACATTAAGTTAGGTTAGGTTTATGTTATAGGTTAGGTTAGATTATAGGTTCAGTTAGAGCTAGCATTAAATTAATAGTAGAAAAATGCAATGAGACTTCAAAAGTGCACACAGACTTCAAGAACCTTAATATATAGTCATTGACCAACAAAGACGAGATTATCACCTTAATGTCCTAATCTCCATGCACCTCTAGACCGAGGTGTGCGAGGATTGGGAATGGCTAGAGAATGTGAGATTGTTAGAGCTAGCAAAAAATAGTTGAAAAAATGCAATCGGACTTCAAAAGTGCACACAAACTTCAAGAACTTTAATATATAGTCATTGACTAATAAAGACGAGATTATTACCCTGTGGTCCTAATCTCCGTGCACCTCTAGACCTTTTCAAGCTGGTGATTGGCAAGGGGTTGCGATTGGCATGTATATTTCACAACTTCCTTTTTGAGCTCCACATGAAGATTAGTTTTATTTAATAACTTTTAGTTTGTTTCAATTTTGTGGCTGCAGTATCACAAATATGGAGCTTTGTGGTCGCATGGGAAGCACTTCAGAGTGCAACAGATCGATGAACAAAGGGTCACTTTTGACAGTGGTGTTAGGGCAAGCTTCATCCAAGAAACTAGTAGTGCCAAGGATGAGAATACAGAGACTAGCCAGCTTGAATACTTTGGCTACATCCAAGACATCTTGAAGATTAGCTTTAGAAAGTTTGATATGTTTATCTTTGATGTCAAGTGGTTCAAAGTTATTACAAGCAGCCCTAATGCAACTGTGTGTAAAGACAAGAGTGGATTGATTCAAGTGAACTCTAGGCGGGTGTGGATAGATGTGCGGGATACATTTGTACTTATGTAGCATTGTGAACAATTTGTCTTCATACACGATCCACTATGGACAAAAAATGATGAGAATGATCTATCTAAACCCTACTGGCTCTATGTCGTTCGTGTGTGAAGGACTGACTCCAACTTCAAGTTTAGATTTTGAGGTGGATGTCAGCATTGAGAAATTGTCTGAACCTAGAGATGAGGTGTCAAATAATAGTGAAGCTGATGTAGAGAGCCACGAAGAAGTAGAGTTCGATGACGAAAATGCAGAAGTACAAATTGAGATAGACATCTTTGGTGCATCAGATCTCATAGAGGATGAGAGATTAACTAATGACTTTTTCTAGGAAACCTTTTGTAAAGCTCTTTTTATTAGTCTACAATACACTTTATATGTTGTCATTTGTGTAGCACTTTTGTTGATTTGTTATTTGTATTCAATAAGCATTTCTTACGTAAACTAACATATTTTATGGGTGTTGTTTGTGTATGATTAGCCATGGCCGATGATGACGATGAGCCATACTCTCCTAGTTTAGTTTTCCTGTCACTTTGTCCGGCATGTCACCAGAGCAGATGGGCTCGTTTTTGTCCAGTTCACACTAGAGAAAATCGTGATGGCACAGCACCTTTGGGGTGCAGGTCCCTCTAGACCTACTATGGCGGACCCTACGCCCGGGACTAGTGTGGTCCCTACACCGAGCGGCCCCACACCTCAGTGTAGTGTGCCCCCTATGCCTAGGAATCGTGTGCCCCCTACACTCATGGGTGGTTCATCCTCGAGACGAGGTAGGAGTCGTTTTGGAGGCGGTGATTGCTATGGTAGCGGTTCTACCGATGCGTCCACACCACCGAGAGAGTGTCTACCACTCTCTTCAGTAGATAGTTCATCGATGGGCACACCATGTACACCTTGGGGATCACATGAGCATGATCCTAGTAAGGTGTACAAGAGCACGGATGGGGCTATTGTGGCAGATAGGGTCAAAAAGGCCATGCGATAGAGGATTCGACAGCTCTGTACAATTCAGTTTGGTCACTCTGTGATGGAGATTTGGGATAACCTCGATCTTGAGAGAAAGAATTACATCATCGAGGCCATTCAGAGAGAGTACAACCGATAGAGGGGTACGATCAAGTCTTGAACAACTGGATTTTGAGCGTGTCGAAGTCCACAATGTCACACCGTCGGTCAGAGGCGAGAGATAGGTACAATGATGGAAGTCCCAAGCCGGTATGGTTGGACGCAGAGGAGTGGACGGGGATTGCACAAGAGACACAAGACAATCCTGATAGATTTCAGCAGAGCAGAGAGATGCAGCCAGAGCACGCTTGGAATATGTCGGAGCGTCACATCTTGGGAGTAGAGGCTACGATACGCTTCGACATGAGTTTGTAAGTATTATATGTTGTTTTAAATTATTGGTAATGTATATGCTATTTGAAGGTTTATCTAATGATTAAACCATAATTTTGCAGGAAGTTTCTTGAAGCGCCTTCCGACACACCGAGAGGAGAAGTATGGTACAAGCATGGACTTGTGGCCATTTTGACCCAGCTGCAGGAGGAGGGAGAGGACGTTGATTGGGAGGCAATACCATGAGGGTCTTCTCACTCAGTGATTGTTTGCATATGTATAGTTTTGTAGTGTTTATGTTTATGGTTTATGGTTATGTTTATGTTATGGCACAGATGTTATGGTTAAGGTTTGACAGTCAACTTAAGATTATGGTTTTTCTATGATGGTATGACAATCATCTGATGGTTATGGTTATGGTTTTGGTTTTGGTTATGGCTATGGTTGTGCAATGATGGTATGGCAATCAGGTGATGGTTATGGTTTTGCTATGATGGTATAGCAATCATGTGATGGTTATGGTTATGGTTGTGCAATGATGGTATGGCTGTTATGGTTATGGTATGACAATCAAGTTTTGGTAATGGTTATGGTATGGCAAATAGGTTATGTTTATGGTTTTACAGTTTTCGACTCATGTTCTAATTATGTTAACAGGTTTTGTTATTCTTACAATTTTGCTAAGTTCCATACAATCGCTCGTTAGCGTCAGCTTGTAGGTGGAATGCGGTTTCTTGTGCACTCTTCCTTTGGGTAGAGAGGGCTGTTTTCTTTTGCTCCAATACATGCAACATTAGTTCCCAGCCCTCTCTGCCCAAAAAAATTTTACAGATTTGGTCGTCGTTGGTACAGGCAAAGGTATGAGTGTCGGTAGAAGCAACGTTATGAGCGTCGAAATATACCATACAAATACCGGTGTTTATTAATTTGTGTATTCTAACGGATATTTGAAGGTTTATTTCAACGTAAGCTATATCGATGGTCATACAGACGCTACGATAGCGACGTCTCTTCTGAGGCTGATTTCAACGCTTTTTAGTTTAAAAAGTAACTTTATTTCGTCGGTCCCTGCACCGATTTCTGCGTGATGTCTTGTAGTGGTGAGTATATCTTGTGGAATTCTCCTTCACTTCACTAGACTTAAATTACATAGACTTCGCCTACTATGCTCACCTAATGCTCAAATTTCCAACTTGAGTAGTGCCTAGATTAAGTCGATTCTTTGAAACAACTTTTGTTGATTCTTCAGGTATGTCGATGGTGACAAATTTTTGTGGTTGCTTTGCTTCCTTTGTTTGTGCCTCCACGTCATGTTTGTGACAAGGTTGTTTGTCCCATATTTTCTACTTTCATACTCACAAGTTTCATTAACTTCCTTCATTATCTTTACTATAAAATAGTGATTTATGACATAGCCACTCTCATTGGAAAACTTTGTAGGTGTTATTTCACTTATGCACACATCTAGAGTTGCCAGTATTTGCCAAAGGGTTCAAATAACTTCTCAAAAAAAGGCTCTTTCACAAAGTATTTATTTTCTATCGAGCAGTCCAGGATACAATCCTCCTTTTGTTGATTTCCACACTCTAATGCTCTACACATCCAAATGTACTCCCTTCACCAACCAAGCACGCAAATATGTTCGGGATTTCATAGTTACACTAAAGTCTTCCACTAGGATTTGATTTATATTTTAATAACTATGGTCCTTTGTTGTAACTTTGGTTGTGATACCCTCTTGCATAAGTAGAGATGGACATAGCCCCAATCTAGAACCATTTGGAGTTGATGCATGAATGACTGTCCCAAAATAATCTCAAAGTTGTTGCCTTTTCCAAATTCAACTATAGCAAAAGTGTCCTCGTACTGAATTCCACTACAGGATACAATAATTTGTTCTGACATATGTCTGCTAGTTGTAACTTCATGTGCGTTTTTATGAGAGATGGTGTTATGAGATTGATCAAATGAGTGCCCATCTGACCGGACATGTAGCCGGATACCACATTTGTACTCTTATTATTTTTTCGAGCTAGTGTAGTGATACTCTGTGTATATTCTGATTCCCAAGTAGCATGTCAATTCCTTGATTTGTAATTCTGTCATGATGATTGTAAATGTCCATGTGAGTTGGCCACTGGCCATTTAGAAAGCCCTTGGTATAAAGGTCAATAACTTTAATGTGAAATAAGGCTTATCTTTAGAGAAGAAGGGAGCTCTAAAACCATATGCTTAAGCTACTAAGCTGCTCCAATTTGTAATCAACTTTCCTAACAATCGGGTAATTAGTTTTCAATTCCAGAACTTGCATTGTGTTCCTCTCTCTTTGCTCTTTCATTTAAGTGTAAGCATTGCCCGTTTTTTTGCGGTTCGCGACTATGCATTGTTAGGAATTTTTTGGATGAGCATAAAGTCACTAGGTCATGTCAAAAAGCTTGCCCACTAGCCTCATGTATATATGTGTACATAACCTTGCAAGTTTTGGAAGTGGCCCTGTAAAAATCCATGTACAAAGGTGTGATTTTGCCAGACTTTGGTGCTGATGTTTTGGATTGTGGGAGTCCCCAAAACATGGTTTTTAATAAATATTATTAGCCGTTCTTTAAATATTCTAATTACTATTTGATAGATAAACCTTCGATGCTCTTTTAGCACGCACTAAATCAAGAGGATATAGATAATGTGACATAATAGATGCATATATATATATGTGTGTGTGTGTGTGTGTACTCTATATATAATGAATATCACTTATTAAATGAAGATCAATAATAAGATATCATTAAAGAGCTAATATCAATATGAGGATTAGATATAGATAACATTACATAGTTAGTACACAGATCGAGTATCGACTAGATATGAATCATATATTGAGATTCAGTTACTGAAATAAAATCATACAACTTTGTGTAAATGGACAAGGATATCATGCCACTTTATAGCTCCGCTTTGTTTCTAGTGTCCTTTACTAGATAGGATGAGAATAATATAATCGTATACGAATAATGAAATACAATGGAAAATTTCTAATGAGTCCTTAATATCACTAACCTAAGCGGGTATAAGTAAGATTGTCTATGTGACTTTACATTATCAGTGAGTAGGGTATCTTCTTGACTTACTACTTAGAGTGATAAACTTTCACCATTGCTCTAGTATGCACTAGATCGAGAGGATAGAAATAATGTGGGTGTGGGTGTGATCACTATTAATGCTTACAATTCTGATACCATTGTCCTAGATTATCAAATTATTGTACTAATTAATAGAAGTACTCTAATTAGCATACATAAATAGAGTATATTATTGTCTTATTATTTGATAGACGAACCTTCTTTATTAATTGTTCTAGTATACATTAGATTAGAAGGTTATAACTAATAAGATATTACTAATGAGCATCTAGTGATAGAATGTAATAAGAATAGAATAGACTAATAATAGACTCTAATTAGCTAGCAATAAAAGAATGTAGTAAGTGATTGTGGTTTCATTGTCTTTTACATAGGATATATGATTGTATCTAAATAATGTAATACTATGGAAATTACTAATGAGCTCTTAATATCGCTAAACTATTTGGGTATAATTAAGATAGTGTATGTGACAAGATATTATCATTGAGTAGGGTATCTACTTGACTGACTATTTATGGTGATAAACCTTCCCCATTTCTCTAGTATGCACTAGATCAAAAGGATATAAATAATGTGAACTAAATAATATGTATATGTGTGTGTGATCACTACTAAAGCTAACAATCCTAATACCCTTGTCCTAGATTATCAAGTTACTGTACTAATTACTAGAAGTATTCTAATTAGCATACACAAGTAGAGTATCTTCTTGTCTTACTATTTGATAAATAAATGTTCTTCTAGCACGCAGTAGATCAAGAGGATATAGATAATGTGACATATTATATACATACACACATAGGCACACACACACACACACACACACACAAACATATATGAGTGTCACTTATTATATGGATATCGATAATAAGATATTACTAATGAGCTAATATCAATGAGAGGATCCGATATAGGTAACATGACCTAGTTATTATATAGATCGAGTATCGACTAGATATGAATTATATATTGAGGTTCAATTTATGAAATACAATGATACAACTTTGTGTAAAAGGACAAGGATATCATGACGCTTTATAGTTACTTTGTTCCTAGTGTTCTTTACTAGATAGGATAAGAATAATATAATTGTATATAAATAATGAAATACACTTGAAAATTACTAATGAGCTCTTAATATCACTAACCTAATCAGGTATAAGTAAGGTTGCCTATGTGACTGTACATTATTAGTGAGTAGGGTATCTTCTTGACTGACTACTTAGGGTGATGAATAGAAGTACTCTAACTAGCATACACAAGTAGAGTATATTCTTGTCTCATTATTTGATAAATGAACCTTCGCTATAATTGCTCTAGTATGCACTAGATCAGAAGGATACTAATAATAAGATATTACTAATGAGCATCTAGTGATAGAATGTAATAAGAATAGAATAGACTAATGATAGATTGTACTAAGCTAATAATAGTAAAATGTAATAAGTGATTGTGGTTTCAGTGTCTTTTACATAGGATATGAATAATATAATTGTATCCAAATAATATAATACTATGGAAATTACTAATGAGCTCTTAATACCACTAACATAATTGGGTATAATTAAAATAGTGTATGTGATTGGATATTATCATTGAGTAGGGTATCTTCTTTGACTAACTATTTAGGGTGATAAACCTTCCCCATTGCTCTAGTATGCACTAGCTCGAGAGGATATAAATAATGTGAACTAACTAATATGTATATGTGTGTGTGATCACTCCTAACACTAGAAAATTTAATACCCTTGTCTTAGATTATCAAGTTATTGTATGAATTAATAGAAGTATCCTAATTACTATCTGATAGAGATAAACTTTGTTGTTCTTCTAGCACGCACTAGATAAAGAGAATATAGATAATGTGACATAATATATACATACACACACACACACACACACACACACACACACACACACACACACACACACAAACATATGTGTGTGTGTGTGTGTGTCTATTTATATGAATATCACCTATTAAATGGATATCGATAATCAATGAGAGGATTGGACATAGATAACATGCCATAGTTAGTACTCAGATCGAGTATCGATTAGATATGAATTATATATTGAGATTAAGTTAATGAAATACAATGATACAACTTTGTGTAAATGGACAAGGATATCGTTCCGCTTTATAGTTCGTCTTTGTTTCTAGTGTCCTTTACTAGATAGGATAAGAATAATATAATTATATACAAATAATGAAATACAATGGAAAATTACTAATAATGAGATCTTAATATCACTAACCTAATCGGATATAAGTAAGATCGCGTATGTGACTCTACATTATTAGTGAGTAGGGTATCTTCTTGACTGACTACTTAGGGTGATAAATGTTTGACATTGCTCTAGTATACAATAGATCGAGAGGATATAAATAGTGTGACCTAAATAACATGTAGATATGTGTGTCATCACTACTAATGCTTAAAATTCTAATACCATTGTCCTAATTATCAAATTATTGTACTAATTAATAGAAGCACTCTAATTAGCATACACAAGTAGAGTATAACAACTCAGCTAGGACTTTTGTGATTGAAGTTCATACACTAGTGCTTCACTAGCTCTCCTTGCTAGGCTTGAACTTAAGTTTGAGCCTCATTAGTGTTTGATAATTTTATCAATGTCTCATCAAAACCAAAATATCTTACTCTTAATACACATCTGTATGTTAGCTATGATATGTGAATTGGCATTGTAAATAGAAAACACGTGCTTTGTCATGGCTCAAAACTCCAATTTGATCCCCCCATGATTTTTCAATGGTATATGTGCATAGATACCACTCAATCAACAACAATTAAATCTAAGAAAAACGACATGATTTTAGAGAAAGACACAAGATAGTATTAAGAAAATAGTATTTGAAGGACCTAAAGTTTCACAATTGATCAATTCAATACACTATCCTACCTTTTTACACTTTAGGAATTTGTTGGTACATGATAATGGCATGCATCGTTAAACCTAGTATCAAAAATATGCTAAGAAGCATTCTCACCTTTTTCCTAAGCAACAATGTCTTGAGGGACTCTATCATCCTCTTGTACACCCACATTGCCTGCACCATGATCCTCATTATCTCAAAATATTTATTTTGCACACTCAACATCCACAACTGAACTAATTTCTCCAACATTGTCTGCCCCCTCTTGATGGTCAAAATTTGTAGCTTCTTGAACTTGGCTATCATCCGTATTGTCTAATTATCATTGTCTTCATTTCCATCAACATCCTCTCCACTACTTTGTTACTCATCATTGTCAAGATTGTTAAGGTCTTCTTTTTCTATATCATCCAACTCCACTATTTGTCCCCGGGGGATTCACTCTATATACAAAATGGGACGCCACCTGCGAGCGGAAAACTTTGGTAGAACCCCTATATAGCACTCATATTACGGAATATGACCCCCCTTCTACGCTTATACGACAATCTATGAAGAAAAATATCATACCCCTATCTTACATATAAAATTTAGGTCTCACGTGTTCTAACAAAGAGTGTATAGCATAGTGATTAGGCAATGTACTAAGGAACCACTTCTGTTGATAACTAGATGTACCCTCATTTTGTCATAGTTTGGTTTTAAAACTATATGCACGATCAACCTGAACTCTGGCTACTCATCCATTTCTGACCCATCCAAAACTGGTGTAAATCAACCTTTGAACTGCTCCAAATCAGCCCTTATCTATGACCTGCTTGATGCAAAATTTGATGTGTGACCCAATAAAAAACTTCCACTAAATTCATCCGAGATCTAGTGCACATTGGTGACCAATTGTTACAAGCAATCAACCCGGGTCAGTTCCCCCCCCCCCCCCCCCCCCCCCCCCCCCCCCCAATAAATATGATACCCCCCTTCCTTATTTTTAAGCTTGGGAGATAAATTATTGGGGGTCTGTCCCTAACTTAGACACTTATATAACTTGTAAAAAAAAAACCCTCCCCTGCACTTATGTGGTGCGGTAAGTTTTCCATGGTGAATCCCCCGGGTATTTGTCTCACAAGTGATACTTGACTTGGACCACATCACTCCTATAAGGACAAATCACTTTCCAAAAGAGTATAGAATTGAGATTCTAACTCCATTGATTGAAAATCATCTTTACATAGAGCAATAACCCTTCTCTTCTTCGACAAGCTTTGATCCAACACAACTCCACTAAATTGTTTTTCTAAAACATAGCTTTTCTCAGGACAAAACCCTGTGATAAGGGCATGAATGAAGTTTCTATCAATAAATTCATGATCCTTGACACAAGAGCATGAGAAAAACCCTCTTTTTGTATGAGCCTTGCCAATAGATTCAAACCTATCAACCTTGCTAACAAAAGAGCAACCATTGTAGTGTCCACAGTTCCATCTATCCATGAGTCATCTCTTGTTGCTTGGATATTTCCATATTCACTATGGACCTTAGTTAACTGGCTAGAAACCCCTTCAACAAGCATTTCAATATTGATGAAATCAATGAAACACACAAGAAAATATTCATATTGTGAATTTAATGCTTTCTGGTCGAGTGCCACATTTGCAAAACATTTATAGAGAGGTGTTCTTTAGTACCATGAAGATCCAAGATGAACAATTGAAATGGTACATGCTCCGTATTGCAAAATTCTTTGATCATCCCCATATCAAAGCCCACCCCCTTGATTCTCCAAGGAATAGATGTTATGCCCATATTAGCTCTATAAAGATGATTGAGAGAGTTACTACACTATTTGGAAGTGACGGTGGAGTCTTCTTGCTCTGTTGAGGGATCCCTTAGCATAATACTGGATATAGCTCCTCATTGGATTGTACTCATGATCTCCTAGCTTGTACTTCTTACAAAATTTCTCCCAAGATAAATTTTCCCTTGTCAACTCAAAGAGGAATGATATTATTGCTTCTTTCAACACTCAACAATGTAGGTGCACGTTGTTGTGCTAGGTTCTATTGCCTTGGTATCCACAAGGATGTCATGAAGCTAGACTTTCATGCTAGTGATATACTAGCATATGTAGGCAAGGCTCAAACTTAAGTTTAAGCCTCTTGCCCTTAGTAGACACAAGGATGTCATGAGGCAAGCCTTGCATCCTACTTCTACACTAGCATATGCAAATGAAGCTTGAAATTAGGATAAAGCCTAAGGTGTTGTTCTATACACATGGTAGCCACAAGGATGCCATCAGGCTAGCCTTGCATTCTAGTGCTACACTAGCCTATGAAAGTGACGATCGAACTTAAGTTTGAGCCTCTTGGAATTAGTATCTCTAAAGGATGAGGCTAGCCTTACTCCCTAGTGCCACAATAGATTAAACAGCTGAGGAAGTTTGAGCCTCTTGGAATTAGTATCTCTAAAGGATGAGGATAGCCTTACTCCCTAGTGCCACAATAGATTATACAACTGAGGCTCAAACTTATGTTCGAGCCTTAAAGTGGTTTTGTTTTCCTTTGGTATCCACAAGGATGTCATGAAGCTAGACTTGCATGATAGTGCTATACTCACATAAGTAGGAAAGGTATGTACTTAAGTTCAAGACTCTTCCCATTGTTTGCTACAAGGATACTATTCTATGCCCTTGGTAGCTACAAGGATGTCATGAGGCTAACCTTGCACCCTAGTGCTACATTACCATATATTCAAACTTCAGTTTGAGCCTGAAGGTATTTCTCCATGTCCTTGATAGCCACAGGGATGTCATGAGGTTGTGTCCTTGCATAGTAGGGCTACACTAGCATATGCAGGCAAGGCTCGTGCCATTGGTAGCTACAAGGATGTCACAAGGATATGCTTGTATTGTAGTGCTTTGATATACTAGCATATAAAGTTAAGGCTCGAACTTACGTTCGAGCCTAAATGTGTTACTCTATGCCCTTGGTAGTAGCCTCAATGATGTCATGTGGGTATCATTGCTCAATAGCACCACACTAGCATAGACATGAATGGATCAAACTTTAAGAACGACTGAAACTTAAGTTTGAGCCTCTTGCCATTGGTAGCCAAGGATTTGATGAGACTAGCTTTGAACCCTCATGCTACACTGGCACATGTAGTTGAGGATCAAACTTAAGTTTGATCCTAGAGCTATTATTCTCCAGCCTTGGTTAATTCTCAAGAACTTGCATGAGGCAATGCTATCATGCTAAAATATCCACAGTAAGCTCACAAGGCCAGACTAGAGTGGCATATGCTAGTGCCTCAATAGCATTAGAAGGTGAGGTTCAAGCTACATTAGTTCATTGTTCTAGTTTCTCAACAAGGACACAAGGCACCAAAAACAAGCTAAATATCAAAAGCAAAGAATTTACGTCAAGTGGCAATGGCACACTAAATACCCAACCACATAAGTGTTGTTATCTATCTTTTTCTTTAAGTGGTTATTGATTGCAGCTATAAAAAGATTCAATTAGAGTAATTATTGATTAAGTACTCTAAGTAGAGAATAGTCACTTAATTTCAAAATTTACAGAGCATGATTTTAGATGTAGCTGTAGTTTGATTAATATAGTGAAATAATTTAAAATGTGTATCAAGGAGACTGTAGGAAATAATTATGAGTGTATGTATTCATTAATGAATAGGATTAGAAACTAATAGAATGAGATTGAAGAGTGAATTTTGAGAGGCATTCAAAATTGAAAATTGACAATAGATTAGAGGAGAGAAAAAGGTTACTATCTGAGAACAATATCTCAAAGATTATTATAGAGGAGAGTAGACATTTAGGACCTGGGAATGTAACCTCGGAAGACAAGTTACAATGGTTAGTAGAATGAAATATTGATTAGTGCAGGTTTAGGAGAGATTAGTAGGAGGGGAGGGAGTGATTAAGAAGAGGCAAGGGAGCTGACATTGAGAGATTCGAAGAGATTAGGAAGTGATTAAGAGGAACTGCGGTTAATTACACAAAAATATTAGAAGAAGGTATCTCTCACACGAGAGAGAGAGAGAGAGAGAGAGAGAGAGAAATAATGTATAAGTGTGAGAAAGAGATTTTTGTAACTGCCAATATATACATAGAGGAGAGGGAGATGAGGGAGCAAATAACCTTACCTGTTGTCACGTCGTTGTCGGTTTTGTCACAGTCTGTAGGAAAATCCAAACCCTATTTTAATGTAGAAGAGAGAGAGAGAGAATTAATGTAGATATGTGAGAAAGAGACTTGTGGGGCCACGAGCAGATGCACATAGAGGAGGGAGACGCAAGAGTAAAGAACCTCACCTGTTGCACCATCGTTGAATTTGTCATCGTTTGTAGAAAAACCCAAACCTATTATAATATAGAAGGTTTCAAAAGCATTGAAAATTCTTTAATATATTTTCCCACCAACCCTATCAAAGTTAGGTTAGAAAACACACATGTGTGGACCAAAACTAATGGGTTTTCATAATGGTTAAAAAAAGTGGAAAAAAAACTTTTCACGAAAATCAACATAACTTTCACATATGGAGTCTGACTGCAAAACTTTTTTTATGAGCCTGTACCTTGAGAGTGGCTCTACTCTTTTGTAAATAAACCATGTTCAAATTTCAAAAAAACGATGTTTAAGGGGTCAAAATTTTTGACAAAGTTAAGGGTCACCAAGATTTAGTTTACACATAAACAACTAAGACAAAACCTCATTTTACTTTGAATGTCCATCAAGGATCAATTGTCATAGCATACTCTCCATGGGCATGTATACTCAAAATAATTTTCTATCCTCAAAGAAAACTATATGACTAACTAGGATCGAACTTAAGTTTGATCCACTCATGCAACTTCTTTGAAGCCTCACCTTCTTGTAAGCTCTGACTCTTTAGATAGGTCATTCAAGGAAACTTAGGTATGATGTAAAGCTTATCATGACTTTGGCTCCACATTAAAACTCTTTAAATGCATAAGGCAACTCAAACTTCAATTGAGTCTCCTTCCAAATTCAAGTCTACTTCAACATAGCTTGGGTTTTTTCTCACACCTCTTGCTGTACATCTATGCTCAAACTTGAGTTTGATCCTTCTACCAAACTCCATGGGTGCCTCCATGTAACTTGGGCTCCATCTTGCAACCCGTGTGACGAGTATAGATTTATAACACTTGGATGTACATCTAGGCTCAAACTTGAGTCCGAGCCTCCTACCAAATTCCATGGTTGCCTTTGTAACTTTGGCTTCATCCTGATTCTTGATTCCATTTGTCACAATGGATGCAAGAACCATGTCTCAAGCAATTGGAAGCATCATCAAATGGCCATTGCATAATATTTTTATGGATAGAGGAAAATCTAACACAATAGATAATGATAATCTTGTTGGTCAAGAAGATGAATTGATAGATAGAGTGAGTTGGAAAGAGAAAAGAGACATCCTTTGGGCTGACAATAGATCTACTAAACTTGGTAATGGAGTGGTATTTCTTGTCCACCCATATGAGGCTATAGACCATACCGAGCTAGGTGAGAGTATCTTGGGTGTCATTGTGGAAGGGTCGATGCATCCACATCAAAGTAATATTTCAAGTTTATATTTGGTAACCAGGCCTATTATGAAACTCACATTTGAGATTACTGAGCCCTTAATAAAAGACACTGGATCTTCTTCTACCATTGAGGGTATTCAAGATCCCCTCATGGAAGAAATGGGAGATTCCCTTGACAACTTATATGCTTCCAGTGATGAGTATAAAGATGATGGCATAGATAAAAACACTGAAACTAGTTTTGAAGGAGGTGTCACCAGTACAAGACTAGGTCTTCTTCTTCATACTTAGAATGATAGAGAGTAGGAGGCCAAGACCGGTAACTATGCTATCAGAGATGGGACATGTAAGAAAAGGACTTATGTACATAGAGTTAGGCCTAGAAAAAAAGTAGGTAATTATCATGCATTCAACAAACAATGTGATGCTGCAAACATTCACAAAGTTGCAACAATTGATTGCTATGAGATGCGATGTTGTGAGATTCCAACATTGCATGATTTTGGAATCTCACAACATGCCAACATTTTCAAGGTTGTGGAATACAGTCTTCGAGACAGTCACTTTATTGAAATCAAGCACATTCTCTAAATGTCATTTGCACATCAATAAAGGTCTAAGCTAGAGTCTACCAAAAATCAGGTGGAGTGTGCTAGACACATGGCACAAAGGAGAGCACACATGTTGCTATGAATGAGTTGTAGAAATATCTACTATGCTTGGAGGAGCTCTTTAGAAATGAATCCAACCAAGTTCTTGTCTATTATACATGACAAGATGGACCAGAGTAAGACTGCTATACCATAAATTAAACCACTTCCAAAATCTCTCAATGGATTTGAGAGGCTTCCAGTATCCTTGACATGAATGCTCACTCATGGACATGGACACATAGGTTATGGTCACTTTGCATTGGGATTATGGCCAAGTGATCCCAACTTCACAACTGCATCTCTCTCAAAATGTCTAGGAAACTTAAAAAGAAGAGATTAACACATGTTTGGTGACTTGAGCTTAGAAAAATCAAGTGTAGAACCACGAACAAATCTTTTTGATTGTGTTTTGTCTACCACTTCTCTCTATCACCATATGAAAGTGCTTAAGGAAAAAAAAGTAGCACTGCAAGGAAAAGAGTGCTCAGAATGAAGAGGTAGGGACTTATCTAATCACAAATGTGGACATTGAGAATTTTGCTTCTAGTCAGGGAAATGATTGTCCAAGGATGCAATCAATCTTTGCTATTAATACACATGTACAGAAGGATGGCAAAGTATGTGGGTTCAAGAGATTTCTGAGAACATTGTTGTCACAACTTAACAATTGTGGTTCAAAAAATAAGAATCGATATGTGTTTGCATACCTATCATTGTTGGTTTCACGAGGAGTATTTGACACAATGCACCTTGGATTTCTTATGGTTGGTCACACTCATGAAGAAATTGATGCATTGTTCAATTGCTTTTTTGAGAAGCTTAGAAAACAAGCCATTTTTATGGTTCCACATTTGATGAAGATCTTCAATGAGCGTGTTAGCATGCATCCATCACCATTTCTCCTACAAAAGCTGGCATACTTTAAAGGATTTGTAAAGGGGTTCTTACATGATAGAGATGATATCTTAGTGGATCATTCAAATCCATTGCAATTTAGGTTCTATATGAGTGATGGAATACCTTTGATGAAGTACAAAGTACACCCTAAAACTGTGCATTGGTTACCCAAAATTGGTATAGAGTTATAGAAGAGAAATGACCAAGGAGGAGCCAAGATTATTGAAGGTGTTCCAAAAGGGAGAAATTTATGGAAGGATTAAAGAAGTGTGTTAGTTGGTGGAAAGAGAACTTGCAAGAGAATGGAGACAAAAAGGAGTATGCTAGATGGATCTACCCAATTATCATGTACTAGGATAATCTCATGCAAGCTATGCAAAACCCTGGAGCAAGTGAAAACACTTTATTTGATGACTTCTGGCCAAGGAATATATGTGAACAAGATCATCCTCTTGAAGTTCCATTGGAAGATAGTCTAGATGAAGTACTTGATGTAATTGAAGGCCACTATTGTCCAATGTACAACAAACCTACTGAGGAGCTCAACCCAACTCTTCATGTGGCAAAGGGATACTTTGTACATGTGAAACCTTGTGATGAAAATTTCCAGCTTGGTTAGGACTGACAACAATAGATGTTTATCAAAACAATGAGTCAACAACCTACCTTCAAGTCAAGATACAATACTGGGCACCTATTTCAAAGAAGAATGCAAGTGATGTGGTGGCTTACAAGGATTTTTGGAACAAGTGTTAGAGAGAGAACATCAATGATCCTCAACACTGGGAAGACACTAGTTTCATTAGCTGGGCATGCAAGACAAAGGGTGGATGAATTTCTCAAAAAATTAAGATTCCAAAGGCAATAATCCTCAAGGCCAAAGAGAGTCAGTTACAACTTTGATGAACATGAGGCATCATCAAATGTCAATGCAAATGAGGATAAATGATTCCTTTGCGTTGGCTTTTCAACTTTGTAATCTTTTAGAAATGGTTCAAATTAGTGGACCTATAGCTAGAGTCATTATCAACATTGATATTGGCATCCCACCTTTGTAATCTTCAAGAAATCTGGCTCAATATGAATGGTGTTTTTTAAAATTTAGTCACCCAAGTTTGTCTTGCAACTTATATTTTAATTGTTTTATCAATGAAGCACGTGTCGGAAGAAAAATTTCTTTTGGGTGCACGCATGCTTATGTGTGTATAACTATCATGTGCAAAAACACTCTAGTGTATAGTATGGTTGTTGAAAATGCACCATATTGGATCTTTTAGACTCATAAGCATACACTAAACATTGTATCATGGTTTTCTTATGTAACAACTTAGCATAGTACAACCTTACCTCAAGGCCATGAGAGACAAAGAATCATCCCAAATTTGTGAATGTTTTACTATTTTCCTAAATATGTGTTAAGGATGGATTGAGCTTGCAAGTAAATATATGTAACTAATCATGTGATTAGTGAACAAATGGATAGTATGAACGCATATGACTTTTAAGCTTTACATAAGCAAAATCTTTGTGGAAAATGGGGTGTAGAATTGATGAAATTACTATCCTCTAGACCTCATTATCGATTTGTTTTTGTACAATTAGTTCTTACATATTTTCAAGTTAGCTATTAGTGGTGAGATGGCCCCAAAAAGGACCCGTGTTATTGAGACTCACTTTGATGAGGTTGACACCGGTGAGGAAGCTGATAAGGGAAAAAGCATTGCAATGGAGGATGTGCCATTGAACTCGCCATGCATTGGTCCTACACTAGAAAAGGTTAAAATAATTAAGTAGAAAATTGCATTGCATAAACGATGAAGTAGGAAAAGGAAAAAAAAGCTCAAATGGAGCAAAAACTATGGCAAACTGTCTGATCGTAAGAAAGAAATGTTTGCCTAGTAGAAAAACTATGAAACCTTCTTCATTCAAAGTCTTATATTGATATAGTCAAAACTCTATTTGATATCCAGGGACGAGGTCTTAGCGGAGTGAATGCTAAGGGGGATGGGAATCAAGAAAGCTATTTGAGGGAGCTTTTTTTAGAATTTTACTTGTGGTAGCAAAAATCCAAAAACTCTCCCTCACAGAGAGAGCTTTAGGAGGGAGATTTCTCTCTTCTCTCTCTCTCTCTCTCTCTCTCTCTCTCTCTCTATATATATATATATATATATATATACATATATAATAATATATATATGTATATATATATATATATATCCCCCTCTCTCAAATATATATATAAATATAAATGAAGATGTGTGTGTGTATAGATATATATGTGCGTGTGTGTGTGTATGTGCGTGTGTGTGAATATAAATATATTTATATTATATTAAATAAATAAATAAAAATATATATATATATATACATACATACATACATATATGCATACATATAGATATATGTATATGGGAGAGAGAGAGAGAGAGAGAGAGAGAGAGAGAGAGAGAGAGAGAGAGAGAGAAGGGAAAAAGCTCCATCCAAAAGCTCTCTCTCCTCAAACCTTTCTAAGGGAGCTTTTAAGGAGCTTCTTTTCATTTTTGCTATTGCAAGTAAAAACCAAGAAAAAAGCGTCCTAAAAATCTCCCTCAAAAAGATCTCTCCAATTTCTCTACTCAATGCTAAGTTAGTGCATATGGGTGCACCTATCTTGTGGATTTGTGTCCTTAATGCAAGATAAGTTTCTGCGGGTTTGTGTCCTAAATACAAGATAAGTTTGTGCGGTAGTTTGTGCCCTAAATGCAAGATAAGTTTGTGGGGGTTTGTGCCTAGAGTGCGGAAATTTTAGTTGTATGGAAAACTAAAGACACTAGGAGCAATAAACTCTTGCCAACAGGAGTGAACTCTTGGGGTTTGGATATTTTAATGAAGAAGAGTTGTATGTTGTTTTTCTTTTAGGAAAGATTGTTTTGGTGCTGATTGATATTTTTTGAAGGGCTGTCTTAAGGAATCTGTGAAGGGAACTTAAGAAGGAACTTTATGTTATGAAAAACAAAGTGGTAGTAATTAGAAAACGAGATTAAAAGTGTGAGTGTGGGGGTGGAAAGTGAGGGACTGCTCATGTTGCCATGTCAATGGATGGGTGGTCTCGTTTAGTCAAGAAACTCTCCGTTCCCTATTTGTTTAGAAAAAGCAAAATTAGAACCTCATTGTGCCAAGAGTCGAAGTCTCAAATATTCATGCATCTAAAAGCTATGGGGAAAAATGCATTTGCGTTTCTCTCTTTTAGAAGATGAGATCTAGGAACATTTAAATATTCATGAGAGATCATGCTTCCCCTATGAGATAGGACTAGGAAACCTATATAATGGCTCATACTTGAGTTACATTGTGATGAAATCCTATCCATTGGAATTGATACTATCTTGATTATGTTTCTTTTTAATGCGGTGGGGCCGAGTGACTTGCCAGGTACCCTCCAGTTTCCAAGTGAATTTGGTGACAAGACGGGGACCTTACAAGAGATATCCCCAACAATTGGAAGGAGATCACACAATGCTTAAAAATTGGCAAAATGGCTAACACTGCAGTCATTAGGGAAAGTTTGGACTCAATTTTGGTCATTTTAGTGTTAGAGAGAGAATGCAACATGACCAATCGACGCGGCAGGCTATCGTAATGGTAGCTCGGATTTTCCTTGTTATTATCTCAAATTTCAACATTTTCAAAAAACAATTTTTAGTTGCATAAAAAACCTTAACACTAATATACGTTTTGAATTTCTCGAATCTTTTTTGTCAGGACCAAGTATAGGACGAATGTACCAGAACTCACACTCAATGCAGTTGCGCACACTTTTTCGATAGCAGAGACTTCATAGTATTTCCGCTCATTCTCATTCATTTGCTCTCAACTAACTATTTTGCTTGCATTCGACTGTATTGTCTTTGCGCTCAGAAACACTCTCCCTCCCACATTTGTGTTGTGCATCTTGCCATAGAAGAATCACTAATGGAGAATAGAAGACCTCAACGACCATCCACAAGTATTAAGTCTGTCAAAATTTTCAACAGCTCCGATTTGGACAACGGTCGATGGCTTTCCACCACCATTACAACTGGAAGCTGGGTTCTCCTACAGACTAGGAAGAGAAAATGCACAGGCAACGGGTTTGTGAACAATTATAAAGGTAGGGTGAAAAACTCTCGTTTGTCACAAACGGGCAAAATAGTCAAAGATTTTCTCATTGAACACACATATATGCACTCAGAGTTTTGTCTACGAACAACACCGACAGGATTTCCAACAAACCGACCAAATTGTAAGTTTTCTTACATGCACAATGGATTTTACTCTTCACTCATGTATTTTGTGTTTAACCTTCCAGCTGTGCAGATATTTATGCTTCCAACAAAGAAGACTGGCAGCCAGTGGATTACATTAATGGAATTTTTGATGCATTCCATGCAACTGTGGGAGAGCTACTCTATAACAGTAGCGCTAGAAGAGCATTGGTTGAAAGGCGGGTTTTCTTCTTCAACCACTTTTATAATGCTCTGTGTTCTGTGCTTGGCTTCGGCACTCTCGAATATCTCTCGGTTCCTTCAAAGGACAGTTCAGAGTGGCCAGTTCCTTCATCTGAAACCTCTAAGTGTTTCAAACTAAAGCTCCATCAGGAAATACAAAAGTGCTTAAGATCGAATATTGCTAGTCGGTTGGTACGTGTTTCAATCTTCATGCCCATGCATGTGTTCATCAACTTTTTCTATGATGAAGAGATTAGGAAGACTGGAACTATCTACTCTACACAATAGAGAAATGCCTCAATTTTTTGGATGAATCTTGGGATCTCCATGATTTTGATGGCATCTTATGCAAGGTAAATAAGAAGTCTATTGTGTATGCATGATAGCTTCTCAGAATTTCATAGCTTCCTTCCACTAAATAAGGTGGCATCGAGTGAATGGTCATCTGGTAGCTTTGGACCAAGATTTAACTGATTACCTGAACAATCCTTTGAGAATGCTTGAGGTATGGTGTGGACCCGATCTGCTAACTGTTCTTAGCATTCGAGGCAATGTGACACTATGACAAGTGTGCAAGGATTTGGAGGACGAGGTTGACCCCAACCTACCTCCAAAATTTCTTTTCTAGTGCAACATGCGAAAGGTAGTATGTTTTGTATGTAAACATTAATGTTGTGTTAGTTATTTCCCTATTGGTTATCATCAACAAATATTTGTCTAATCCAACTATAGGATTAACTATCGTACAGGTGCCTCAGAGAAAGGAGAAGAAGACAATATGCGCAAAGATAAAGGATGACCGACTATTTCTAGTGCAATGCAACTCTTGATTGAAGAAGGTGGCTCACACAAAATATGTCATTGTGAATATCAAAGAAAGCTGTTGAAAACAAGCTTGCAATCTATATTCATGCAAAAATGAATTGTTAAGGAATTTATTTTAAATAAAGTTTGAGAACAATTATCTTTTTAAAATTGACTCAAGTTTGGGTTTAATAATGTACACTATAACGTCCAATTAAATCCATTGATTAGTAGCTCTCATTTACAATTGATAGGAGCTCTCTCGGACTTGATTATCATGATTGGAATGTAAAGGCTTAGGAGATAGTCTGGGGGTTGGGTGAGGGGTTTGGGATTGAGGAAAAGAGTGTGCAGTGGCCTCGTCTTCCTTGGTAAATTTGGGTATGACAAAAAGACTAGAGGTTGAGTGGCCAGAAACACGAGGGGAGGTAGGTCCAAGGACTTGGTCTATCATTGGTTAAGGTGTTGCTTCATACCTCCGAGGTGGAGGCCAAGGTTGTGGTCGTGGCAGTGGCACAAAAATGCATCATCGTCTGGAATGCCTCCACATGGACGTTCAAATAATCTTCCATGTTCCTTGCTTGCAAATGAATTCCCTAGCTTTTATATGTAACTCAAAGAAATCATGTGTGCAAGGATTACAGAAGCAAAACATTTCACTTACACTTCTATGCTTCTCAGCATAAATGCATTCCAGAAGAAGCTCCACATTTGCAAGAATTATCCATCCACAAGAATGCCCGTCATCTTGTTTTGGGACCATGCAACTCAAAATCAGTATATCTTCCCAAAAATTATCTTGGGTCAATGCTTCCCATGCAGAAACAAGTTTCTGAACAAACCTGCAAGCCATAGCATATGGTGACCCCAAGTTTCATCGAAATTACAGAATCAAGAAACAAGTAACTACATACCTTCGGACATTCCCATGAAAACCATGCGTAGAATTTGCAAGGTTGCAACACTTGTTCTCAATGTTTAGTCCAACAAGGCTCCAATGTGAATTGATGTCACAAAACAAGGAATTAGTTTGCTATTCATAGTATACAAAATATTGTAGAATAGCGAGATAAAAGACACTTAATTTTTGTTGTTGTAAGCTAAAAGTCAAACTTTTGCCGAGTCCATGTTGACTCGTTGAAACCAATCAACAAGCTCTATCAGGAAAGTGGACTTCCGAGGTAAGCATGAATGATAGTTGTGAGTCCAAAACGGCTACCTCAAATTGTAGATTCCTTGCAAGGTTGGAAACCAGCATGCTGTGAATTGATGAGGATCTCCAAGCTAGAATCAAATAAATACCTCTATAAAAACAATATAACATATGAGCGATCGAAATCTATAATTTGGTCCATAAGCTCCCTCTCACTATTTTAAAAAATAGCTATCTCATGAGGGTCGAAACAAAAATACAAATTTTGGCCCGATACCAAAAGTGCTACGTCAAAAGTTGGGCCGAGAAAACCTAGGGTCTCAATGTTAGCTTCGTCAATTGCTGCTAACATCTCCCATTCATTTGAATTGGCTGAAGGCTCTTTCACAGAAGTAGATCTTGGGTCCACTCCACATTCAAACGTGTGGTGCACGTGTGCTATTTGGTGCTCACATCGTACACCTTCACTTTGGTGACTAGAGGGATTGTCAAAATGTTGTCCATTCTCTTATTAGAAAGATGGATTGGTGCAAGTTTCTTGTCGTACCTGAAACATATCAACCTAAGCGAATTGATATCCCGGGACATCACTGTCACTTTGTGAGCATGAGCTATGAGGACATAGCTGTCTTGGAACAGCTTGATCAAAAAGTCCTCGACTGCCTCGTTGAGGAAACCCATTGCACTTTTGGCCCACCAAAAATCCAAATTCGTGCTCTCACAAATCTAGCAAACTACTCTTTGGAAGGGTAACTTAGGAATAGCCAAAGAGTTATGTCTCTGGAGTTTGTGCAGCTTAAGCAAAACGCTTTTGTTCTACTCGTACCTCCAACTACACATTGCTGCCCAAAGATTAGGCAGGGTTTCGCCTGCAACTCTTGAGGATGAAGGTTGATTGTCTTGCGGGTAAACCTTCCTTGCGGTCTGTTTCATGTGAGCCATGGAAACAAGTGTTTTACCTTGAAAGCATTGTGAAAAATAATAAGAAGAAGATTGAGCAATGAGAAGGTTAGGTCGTAAAAGTTGACTCTTAAGAGGTGAGGATAGAGGTCAAACAACAGTGGGGTATACGAAAAAAGAAACATTATATAAGCGCGCCAAGGACATCATCATCATTATTGAACGTGGGATATGCATGTGGCGGGGGCCATAATTGATTGAGTCGCTCATCATCATTGGGAAAAGTGCATCACCACATGAAGGACACGTGGCATACTGCATGTGAACTATGTGGCTGTCATGGCACAACGCGATATGGGATGGGTCTTGATCAACCAAACCCCCTCCTTGTGTTTCCCTAGCCTTTGCCTTCTGGTTTTCTTTGTTTTTCTTCTTCATCTCCTTTCGAAGAGCTTTTACATCAGCTAGCGCTTTCTTGCCCTCCTTCATTTCCGCCATCATATTTTGAAAAAGCTTCACCTTTCCTCTCTTCTTGTCCTCCATACGTTCTTTGTGTAAATGTGAGCGAGTTCTAGAGTGTGCAATTAAGGTGTTTTATATAGCTACAATACTCACCCAACTAGGACACATGTTTGTGCTGCATTCATTGCACCGTTACTAATGCAATCATAAGGGTGGCTGTAATAACCAACACTTGGCTTTTATTTCTTATAACTCGTAGTCTATGATGATAAGTTCATTCCTCGTCCCCGTGGACCGGGTAAAGGAGAATTCCTCCCTTGGTCAATACTGGGAGAACTTGAACGCTCCAAACTTCCTTTGCTTCCATTCTAGCTTCTCCGAGGACAAGGCTGGATTACCTCTTTTTGTATTGAAGACATTCCCAGATATCTAGGAGACGTGGCCATTGTTGAGATGTCGAGCTCTACATCTTGAGCTGGCATCCACTACGGGTCTTGACCGCTTACGACATTTACTCACTGGCGTGTTAGGTGACCGACACGGAGGATCTCTGCCAGTGATTCTACAGCTGGACTACACTTATAGTGCCAGCCTAGTCACTTCTAGCGAGTTCACACTTAGTGACCGCATGTACATATGTGCTACTTTTCAGTTTTAGCACTTAGTCATTTTGTACTCTCTTTTCTGTGTGAAGAAGAAGAAGCTTTCCATCTCTGTGTGCTTTGTGTTTGTCTTGTGTAGCTCTCTTGCATCCTCTTTCTTTACATGGTATCAAAGCCTGGTGCAGGCAAGAGAGCAAGAGCATCACAATCCCTTCGTTCGCAATCCACGACCAGAGCAAGAGAGCAAGAGCATCACAATCCCTTCGTTTGGGGGTTTTTCGTACAAGTTTTTGAACAGGTCTCCAAAGTGCAGTACACAGAGATTTACTATACAAGTACAGTGGTTGTATGTACGCTTGATTGTGGACACTCGTTGAGTGTAGAAAGCATTACAGGAACCACGATAGCAGGTTCAACAGATTTGCAGGTTTTTGTAGATTGTAGCTATTTTGTCTTAGTGCTTCAAGATGTCTGACGGTTTCAGTCAGATTGTCACTGAGAAGCTTGAGAAAAATAACTACCCTGCATGGAAGTTCAGAATAATAGATTTCCTAAAAGGAAAAGGTTATTGGGACTATGTAGAAGGAGACAATGAAAAGGAACCAGAGATTCCCGAGGCAAATGCTACAGCAGAACAAAGGAAAGCTTTGAGGGACTGGCAACAAGGCCAGAGCAAAGTGATGTATTGGCTTTCTATGAGCATCACAGATGGCATGATGGGCTATCTACAGGATGCTGAAACCCCCGCCATTGCATGGAAAAACTTAGGCAGAGTGTTCGAGGTGAACACCAAGGCCAGGAAGCTTCAACTAAAGTCGGAGCTAAATCAGGTTAAGAGGAACAACCTCTCCATCAATGATTATGCTTTGAAGATCAAGAGTATCATTGAGGCTCTTGGATCTATTAAAGTCTCAGTGGAAGACGATGACATTGTCCGTGCATGCTTGGATGGTCTAGGAGATGAGTATGTACATTTCAGGTCTTCCATGAATACAAGAGACGATATCCCCGTGTTCCAAGATTTGATTTCTATGCTTATTCTTGAGGAGAATAACCTTGACACATCTTCTTCTCATGGCAGAAATAATTCTGAACAGGCCTTCTATTCTAACTCCAACAGAGGTAGAGGTAGAGGTCGTGGTCGAGGCCCAAGGGGTTGCAGGGGCCAATTTCAAGAAGGTCAATCAAATCAAAACAATACAGGTGGCAGGGGAAACTAGTCTCAAGGCAGGGGGAGTCAAAGAGGTCGTGGTGCAAGATCAAGCAGACAGCAATATACTGCACATAGCAGAGTGTTAAGTATGGAGCCTGATTTACCCTTGTAATTTTCTGTGGTAAAAGCGCACATTTGTAAGGCCCCCATTATGAGGAGAAGCCATCGTGCGTGAAGGAAAATCACTCACCGGAAACCAAAATTTTCATGAACAAGAGTCAGGGGAAACTTTAGAGGCCTCGGGGGCGGAGGCCCCGAGAATTTTTTTCGCCGGAATATTCCTTTTCGCCGGAATCTTATGGCCGGACGGCGGTCGGAAAGTGGTCCGAAAACAACCGTTCGATTGGCCGGTGGCCGGTAGTCAATGGCCGATGGCTGGTGGTCGGAAGTCAATGGCCGGTGGCCTATGGTCGGAAGTCAATGGCCGTTGGCCGGTGGCCGAATTCAAAAGCGGACTTGTCTTCTCAAGGGCGGCCACACATGGCCGGATTGGAGGGTCCGATTTGGACTTATTCGCACAAGGGCGGCTACACATGGCTGTCTCTCATTAGAGAGGGTAGCCCATTTGGCCTATAAAAGGAGGCCATTTCTACACACATTTCATAGTGTGAAGTTGATGCAACAAGGTGAGTGTGAGGTGGTGAGAGTGAAGCAAGGCGGGAGCTCTATCAAGGGTTTAATCCCTTTGTAAACTACTTCTTCTTTTGAAGTGCTAAAGCCATTGAGTGGCTGCTTTCCCGTGGACGTAGCCCACAATGGGTGAACCACGTATATCGTGTGTACTCTCTCTCTCTCTCTCTCTACTCTATAATCTCTTTTGTGTGAAATCTATCTCTCTCCATTAAGTAATCTACTCAAAAATCTATTTAGCTATGTCTTATTTTCTTACAACTGGTATCAGAGCAAGGTTTTCTCGTAGCTAAATTATCTCAAGGAAAGGGAAGCTCAAGATTGAGAAGTTCAACGGAAAAAACAACCAACATTGGAAGATGCAGATTGAAGACTATCTCTACCAGAAGGACCTCTATTTTCCACTAGGCGGTCTTGCGAAGAAGCCCGCAACAATGGCAGATGAATCATGGATTGTCCTTGATCGAAAGGCACTGGGAACAATCTGGTTAAGCTTGGCGTCAACGGTGGCCTTCAATGTTTCGGAGATGAAGACCACGGAGGACATGATGAAGTCACTTGAAGACTTCTACGAGAAACCATCGGCATCCAATAAGGTATTTCTTATGAAGCGCTTGTTCAATCTAAAGACGGCAGAGAATGTTTCAGTTGTAGAACACCTAAATGACTTTAACACAAACATAAGTCAACTTCGATCAGTGAAAATCAATTTCGATGATGAAGTGCAAGCTCTCCTTATACTATCATCTCTACCAGATAGTTGGGACAGCCTTGTGATGGTTGTAAGTAATTCTATCTCTGGCACAAATACTCTTAAGTTTGATGATGTTGTGGGTGTTCTCCTAAGCGAGGTAATGAGAAGGAGAAGCACAGGATAATCATCAAGTGCTGCAATATCAGTGGAAACAAGAGGAAGGCCTAAGGAGAGGTTCAAAAACCAAAAGGGTCGTGATCGCTCAAGGCGGAGCAAGTCACGCACAAAGTCAGTTCTTGAATGTTGGAACTGCGGCAAGAAGGGCCACATCAAGAAGGATTGCTGGTCCAAGAAGAAGAAGGAGACAGAGTCTCAAGACAACAAGCCAACATCTGAGGCCAATGTGGCAGGTAAAGTAGAGCAAGATGCTCTAATTCTCTCATTAGACAATGTGTCTAATTCCTGGATAGTAGATTCTAGGGCTTCATTCCATGCGACACCACACAAGCAACATTTCCAAGACTACACCAAAGGTAATTTTGGGTATGTATACTTGGGAGATGATGAAGCTTGTGAGATTGTCGGCAAAGGTACAGTTTCTGTCAAAACTGCTCTAACGGAAATGAATGGAAGCTTAAAGATGTTAGGCATGTTCCTTCTCTTCGGAAAAATTTGATCTCTACAGGACAATTGGACGATGAAGGTCACAACATTGCATTCGGAAACAAACGGTGGAAGATCTCAAAGGGATCTTTGGTGGTTGCCAAGGGAGAAAAAGTCAGTACACTTTACTTGTGTACTGTTAGCACGCAACCTTCAGCTTGTGCAGCAACTACAAAAGTGGACAGTGCGGTGTGGCACTACCGACTTGGGCATATGAGTGCCAAAGGAATGCAAATCCTTCAAACAAAGAAGCTTCTACCAGGTTTATGGTAAACAAAAGAGGGTAAAATTTCAAAAATCAGGAAATGAAAGAAAAATAAAAAACTTGAGTTGGTTCATTCTGATGTTTGGGGTCCTGCAAGTACACCATCACTTGGTGGCTCATTGTACTATGTAACATTCATAGACGATGCGAGTAGAAAAACATGGGTTTATGTCATGAAGAATAAATCCGATGTATTTTCCATATTTCAAAGGTGGAAAGCCTTTGTGTAAAATGAAACAGGTACCAAGGTTAAATGCCTCAGATCCGACAATGGAGGCGAATATTGCAGCCAAGCTTTTGAAAGCTTTTGTGCTAGCAATGGAATTCGGAGGCAAAGGACAACCCCAAGGACACCTCAACAAAATGGGATTTCAGAAAGGATGAACAAGACAATCATGGAACGAGCACGAAGCATGCGGCTACATGCAGGCCTACCACTTGAGCTTTGGCCGGAAGCTGTAAGTACGTCTGTGGAGTTCCAGAAGAGGCATGGACAGGTCACCCTCAACCGGTGAATTATGCATTTCTCAAAGTGTTTGGGTGTGAGGCTTTCATGCACATAGATAGAAGCCTAAGATCAAAGCTAGATGCAAAGTCCAAAAAGTGTTTCTTCATTGGCTATGGAGAAGGAGACTTTGGGTATCGCCTATGGAATCCTGAAGATGGTAAAATCTTAAGGAGTAGGGATGTAATTTTTAATGAACAAAATATGTACAAAGATTACTTGGAAAGAAAACAAACAAAAGAAACAGGTGATGAGTACATGGAGCTTGAGGACGGTGAAGACTCAAGGACTACAAACGGTGACAATGTGCAACAACGTCAACCAAATGAGGAGCATCAACCTATTCCCCGAAGATCTACAAGAGCAAGTAGACCTCCAGAAAGGTTTGTTCCTTCCTTCAACCATCTCTTGATCTCAGATTCTGGAGAGCAGGAATCATACAAAGAAGCTATGCAACATGAATCCAAAGAACAATGGACGAAGAGCATGCAAGTGGAGATGGAATCACTACATCGCAACCAAACATGGGAGTTGGTTGAGTTGCCTAAAGGTAAGCGGGCACTTCAAAACAAATGGGTGTACAAGCTGAAGGAAGAAGAAGGTGGGAAGAAAAGGTACAAGTCTAGGCTTGTGGTAAAAGATTTTTCTCAAAAGAAAGGTATTGACTTCAATGAAATATTTTCTCCTATTGTAAAAATGAACTCAATTAGGCTTGTCTTAAGCCTTGTGGCTGCTCATGATCTAAATCTCGAGCAAATGGATGTAAATACGGCATTTCCTCATGGTGACTTAGAGGAGGAAATCTACATGCTTCAACCAAAGGGGTATGAAGTAAAAGGTAAGGAGAAAATGGTTTGCAGATTAAAGAAGATCTTGTATGGTTTAAAGCAAGCATCAAGACAATGGTACTTGAAGTTTGATCGATGGATGTTGGATCATGGATTCACAAGATGCAACTCGGATCACTGTGTCTACACGAAGAATTTGGGAGATGGGAAATTCATCATCCTAATGTTGTATGTTGATGACATGTTGATTGCAAGTGCTAACATGCAGGACATCAAAGACCTAAAAGAGGAGCTGTCCAAATCTTTTTCAATGAAAGATTTAGGTGCTGCAAAGAGGATACTTGGTATGAAAATATCAAGGGACAAGACGAAGAAGACAATAAAGCTATCTCAAGAAGATTACATCAAGAAGGTACTAGAAAGGTTTGCAATGCAAAATGAAAAACCAGTTTCTACACCTTTGGCTGGTCATTTTAAACTAACGAAGGATATGTGTCCCAAGACACAAGAGGAGATAGCCTATATGTCTAAAGTTCCATATGCTGCAGCAGTAGGTTCTCTAATGTATGCTATGGTCTGGACAAGGCCAGACATTGCACATGCAGTGGGAGTTGTGAGTAGGTTCATGGAAAACCCAGGTAAAGAGCATTGGCAAGCTATGAAGTGGATACTTAGGTATCTAAAAGGGACAACAACAAATGCTTTGTATTTTGGAGGAACTGATACTTTTCTAGAAGGGTATACTGATGCAGATATGGCAGGTGACAAAGATACTCGAAGGAGCACTACTGGCTATGTGTTCACGGTTGGAGGCACAGCAATAAGCTGGGCTTCAAAGCTGCAGAAAGTGGTTTCACTTTCTACCACGGAAGCAGAGTATGTAGCAATGACGGAGGCAAGCAAAGAAATTCTGTGGCTTCACAGATTCTTAGAAGAGCTTGGATTCAAACAAGACAATTGTGTCTTGTACAGTGATAGCCAAAGCGCTATCCATCTTGCGAAGAACTCAGCCTTTCATTCAAGGACAAAGCACATTGAGGTGAGATATCACTTCATACGCACTCTTTTGGAAGAGGGACAACTCAAGCTAGGAAAGGTGCATACAAGTGAAAATCCTGCAGACATGTTTACAAAGGTGGTCAACAAGGAGAAGTTGAGCTTTTGCTCATCTTCAATCGGCATTCAAGGATAAGAAGCCAGAATGGAAAGATGTCACAGGTTTGGTTTGGAGATCAGTCTCTAAGTGGGAGATTGTTAAGTACGGAGCCTGATTTACCCTTGTAATTTTTTGAGGTAAAAGCGCACATTTGTAAGGCCCCCATTATGAGGAGAAGCCATCGTGCGTGAAGGAAAATCACTCACCGGAAACCAAAATTTTCACGGACAAGAATCAGGGGCAACTTTAGAGGCCTCGAGGGCGGAGGCCCCCGAGACTTTTTTTCGCCGGAATATTATGGCCGGACGACGGTCGGAAAGTGGTCGGAAAACAACCGGTTGGTTGGCCGGTGGCCGGTAGTCAATGGCCGATGGCTGGTGGTCGGAAGTCAATGGCCGGTGGCCGGTGGACGAATTCAAAAGCGGACTTTTCTTCTCAAGGGCGGCCACACATGGGCGGATTGGAGGGTCCGATTTGGACTTATTCGCACAAGGGCGGCTACACATGGTTGTCTCTCATTAGAGAGGGCAGCCCTTTTGGCCTATAAAAGGAGGCCATTTCTACACACATTTCATAGTGTGAAGTTGATGCAACAAGGTGAGTGTGAGGTGGTGAGAGTGAAGCAAGGCGGGAGCTCTATCAAGGGTTTAATCCCTTTGTAAACTACTTCTTCTTTTGAAGTGCTAAAGCCATTGAGTGGCTACTTTCCTGTGGACGTAGCCCACATTGGGTGAACCACGTATATCGTGTGTACTCTCTCTCTCTCTCTCTCTCTCTCTCTCTCTCTCTCTCTCTCTCTCTCTACTCTATAATCTCTTTTGTGTGAAATCTATCTCTCTCCATTAAGTAATCTACTCAAAAATCTATTTAGCTACGTCTTATTTTCTTACACAGAGAATGTTGGACTTGTGGTGAAAGAGGTCACATGTCACGTGACTGTCCAAAGGGAAAAGCAAGTGGAAAGAGAGAACAGGGCAACTATGCATCTACTAATAGAGATGCAGATGACAGCAAAAACGAGCGCATGTTTGTTATGCAGCATGTAATGAATACAATGATTGCAGAGAATTCCACCCAAGAAGATGTTTGGTATGTGGATTCAGGTGCCTCTAATCACATGACGTCTCGTGGAGAGTGGTTTAGAGATATGCGCAAACCAGATGTGTCAGGCTATGTGCAGACAGGAGATGACACAGCTCACCCCATTGCTCATGTAGGGGACATACCTCTAAATATGAAGAGTGGGAAATCAAAGTACTTAGCAGATGTACTTCATGTCCCAAACATTACAAAGAACCTTGTTTCTGTTGGACAAATGGTTGAGCAGGGTTTGCAGGTTCGCTTCAATCCAAATGGCTGTTATGTAGAAGATTTCTAGAATGGCTGTAAGCTGATCACAGAGGGAAAATGTGTGGGCAGAATGTTTACGCTGGATGTAGACATGCCTGAGGTAAAAGCTGCATTATTTGCACAAGGCACAGGTGTTGTGGCTAATGTTGACATTTGACACAAACGCATTGGCCATGTCAATGAGCAGAGATTGCGCAGCATGCAATCAAAACAGATTGTAAAAGGTTTGACCAAATTCAAGGTCGATGGTATGCATAAAGTGTGTGCTGCATGCCAGTTTGGAAAAGAGTCAAAGGGCTCGTTTCCACATGAGCGCAATGTATGTAAAAGGCCACTTGAGGTGGTGCACACAGATGTTTGGGGTCCAACCAATACTACAAGTATACATGGTTGCAGGTATTATGTCTCTTTCATTGATGACCATACAAGGAAAGTATGGGTCTACTTCATGCGTAACAAAAGTGAAGTGTTTGGTCACTTTCAAGACTTCAAAGTCATGATTGAGAAGGAGACAGATATGCAAATCAAGACATTGAGGTCAGATGAAGGGGGCGAGTATTTCTCCAATGATTTTTCAGATTTTCTACGAATGCATGGTATACGCAGTCAGTTTACATGCATATATACTCCACAGCAGAATGGGGTCGCAGAAAGGAAAAATAGGCACATTGTAGAGGTTGCACGTGCATTGATGAATGAGAAGAACATGCCTCATCATTTTTGGGCTGAAGCTATAAATACAGTAGTGTACATTATGAACAGGACACCTACAGCTGCGGTGCATGATGTAACGCCTGAGGAACAGTTTACAGGTACAAAGCCTGATTTGGCACACTTGAAAGTGTTTGGCTGCATAGCTTACGTGCATGTACCAGATGAGTTGCGTAGGAAATTGGATCCTAAAGCAGAGAAATGTATCCTTGTGGGATATTCCCTTGAACAAAAGGGGTATAGGTGCTACAATCCTACTACATGAAAATTACGAGTGAGCAGAGATGTAGTCTTTGATGAGATGAGCAGCTGGTACAGTAATGCACATGGCACTATTGGGACTGATGTAAAAGATGATGTGGTTGTACAAAATGTGAGGCCACAGTCACAGGTTTTGAGTGGACCACAAGAGTCCTCTTCTCGTGGCTCTATTGAGAAGCCATGGAATGGTAGACTACGTACGCAGGTTACTCCACCAGCGGGTATAGGGAATGTATCACGAAAAGGAAAGGAAAAGGTAGATGAACCTCCCTTTATGGCTGATGCATCATCAGGGTTTTCACATGTAGACATGGATTCAGATGGTTCTGAACAAAGTCTTGATGAGGAATTTGGAATTCCAGCTGTCAGGACACCTGGTGTAAGGAAAGTCCAAGAAGATGCTAGAGGGCAAAGGAGTGACCCAGGACCGCGCAGATCTAACAGAGTCAAAAATCCAGTTCAGAAATTGACTTATGATGGGTATATAGCTCATCACCAAGCCTACATGGCTAAGGTGATACAGGATGTGGAGCCCACATGTTTTGAGGATGCAGTTGGAAATGTGCATTGGGATGATGCAATGAATGAAGAGATGGCTGCATTGGAAGCAAATGACACATGGGAGTTGGTGTCATTGCCAAGTGGCAAGAAAGCTATTGGCTGTAAATGGGTGTATAAAACCAAGCATAAGGCTGATGGTAACATTGAGCGTCACAAGGCAAGGTTGGTTGCAAAGGGTTATGCACAGACGTATGTCATAGACTATGAGGAGACCTTTGCTCCAGTGGCAAAGATGACGACTGTGAGAGCTGTCATAGCAGTGGCTGCATCTAGAGGATGGATTATGCATCAAATGAATGTAAAGAATGCCTTCTTGAATTGTGAGTTGCAAGAGGAAGTGTATATGGATCAGCCACCTGGTTATGTCGATCCAGGTTACCCAGATTATGTATACAGACTTCTCAAAGCTTTGTATGGTTTGAAGCAGGGCTCTAGAGCATGGTATGACAGGATTGCCAAGTATCTTGTTGGTATTGGGTTTAGGAGAGCTCATGCTGATCATTCACTCTATGTACGTGAGAGTGATGTGGGGATTGCGGTCATTACCATATATGTAGATGACCTTATTATTGTGGGTGACAATGCTATGGAGATTGACCATGTGAAGGGTCTTCTCAAACAGGAGTTTGAAATGAAAGATTTGGGCGAGTTGCACTACTTTCTTGGCATTGAGGTGATCAGGACTCCAGAGGGTGTATGGCTGTCACAGAGAAAATATGCTTTGGACATGTTGTCAAAGTATGGTATGGCTGATTGTAAGCCAATTTCTATTCCCTTGGATGTGAATGCAAGCTGAGTGCAAAGAAGGGTGATGTTGTTGAGGATGTCAAGATGTACACGAAGATTGTGGGTAGTCTAATCTACTTGACTATCACGAGGCCAGACTTGAGCTACACAGTAGGCTTGGAGAGTCAGTTCATGTAGCTTCTGAGGAAGCCACATTTGGATGGAGTACGACGCACACTTTGGTATGTGCAAGGGACTCTTGACTACGCATTGTTCTATGCAGCAGATGTGCCATTAGCATTGTATGGGTATACAGATGCAGATTGGGTAGGTAGCATTGTTGATAGGAGATCTACGAGTGGCTTCATGTTCTCTTTTGGGAGTGCTGCTGTTAGTTGGAGCAGCAAAAAGCAGCCTACGGTTGCTTTATTGAGCACAGAGGCCGAGTACAGAGGTGCAACATTTGCGGCGTGCGAGGTAGCTTGGCTATGCACATTACTTGAGGACTTGGGAGTGCAGGTGGACCAGCAGATTGTCATCCATTATGACAACCTCAACAGCATGCAGTTGGCTAGAAACCCAGTGTTCCATGCCAGGACTAAGCACATAGAGGTCCATTACCACTACGTTCGAGAGCGAGTGTTGGTGGGCGACATCGACTTGGTCTACGTCAGCACAGAGGAGCAGATAGCGGATATCTTTACCAGGGCCCTCGGAGTTGAGAAGCTTCGACGTTTTCGGAATATGCTTGGACTCTACGACATGCAGAGCTCGAGGGGGGGTGTTGAGATATCGAGCTCTACATCTTAAGCTGGCATCCACTACGGGTCTTGATCGCTTACGACATTTACTCACTCGCGCGTTAGGTGACCGACACGGAGGATCTCTGCCAATGATTCTATAGCTGGACTACACTTATAGTGCCAGCCTAGTACGCTTCTAGCGAGTTCACACTTAGTGATCGCATGTACATATGTGCTACTTTTCAGTTTTAGCACTTAGTCATTTTGTACTCTCTTTTCTGTGTGAAGAAGAAGAAGCTTTCCATCTCTGTGTGCTTTGTGCTTGTCTTGTGTAGCTCTCTTGCATCCTCTTTCTTTACAACCATCAGATGGAACACAGACAAGATGATGCTGCTAGACAAGCAAGCAGTGGTCTTAATTTTTGGTGTAGGGCTTGGCATGTATGGCCTGCATAGTCGCTACTTTTTGTCACATGCTATGTATGGTCTAGCTTGTGGAATCACATACCCGTGCAAGCTACCACCACAATATGGAAAAGATGATTTGCTAAAACAAAATCAGTCACTCATTCAACTTATAGAAGATGCCCCGTAGGTTGAGGCATCTGAGGATATCCAATTTCTTGACCTCAACGTGCTTGCAATGGATGCTGATGATGAAACACGTCATTCAAAGAGACCAAGGCACAAGAAAGAGGATCCTTCAGATAAGGGCAAGAGGCCAAAATATTTTGTATCATTTCCAGATGACTAGAAATAAATAAATATTTTGTATCATTTCTAGTCATTTCCAGATGACTAGAAATAAATAGAATGTATTTGTTTTATGAATCGAAGTTAGATTGATTATGTAACAGGGTGAATGCATGTATAGGTGGCCTGGAAAGTAATGTCAAGGACATTGCTTTTTTGCGCTTAAAGTGGGTGTTTTAAAAGTGCTTCAAATCTCAAAAAGGATATCACTCTCCTAAGGTACGTCAATTAAGTCTCCTAATGTACCACAATTAATGAGACTAAATGTAATTTATTGCTGAACGCTGGATTATTGTCCACCCCTTCTTTCCCACTACAACCTGTCTGAGCTTTCTCTCTGCTTTGAGTTTTCTTTGTCTCTGAGATCTCTCTTGGATCTCTATCTAGCTCCTCTTTGTCTCTCTCTCGCAGAGCTATTGCTGAGCTTTCTGTATCACTCAATCCCCCCCCCCTCTCTCTCTCTCTCTCTAAGCATGGCTCCTCTTGTGTCTGAGCTCGCACTCATCTCTCTCTCTCTCTCAACACTCTTTCTCTCTCTCTCACGAACTCTATCTCTATAGGTTCCTCTTCTACTTGATGATTCTTGAGGTATGTAAACACTTATTATACTTTGTTAGTATCTTGCTAATTAGTGCAAGAAGTGCCATGTATCAATTAAAAGTATAGCGTGTAGTTATGATTTGTATTGTATTTCTTGTGGAGCGATCCTTTGAAAGTACTGCAACAATGGAGCACAGTGAAGGACTGTCTATCAGCTCATTGTCATTGAGTAGAGAAGCTCAACTTCAGCGCAGAAAATTAATGAGGGAATATTGGGCTGCTCAGAAACGAAAGCAACGTAAGGCAACCGTCAACTTTGTGACGGAAAGAAATACGGGGGAGATGGATGAAAGAAAGAAACGAAGGATATGTCAATCTATGGTACAACACTTTGATACATTAACCGTGGGAATGGATGCAAGTGGTAGGAAGGAAATCTTTGATGAACTTCTTCAACATCCTTGCTTCCTTACTATGCAGAGTAAATCCAAAGAGCTGGAAGCAATTATGTTGAGACACATCCGCAACACTTTGAATCATGTGAAGGTCCCAAGATCTTCATACGAGGTTTTTGTGAAGAAATTAGCAATGTTGATGCTGGTGAATGCTGGAAGCAAGGAGCAAAACACTGACATGAGCATACCGCAAGGTGCGAAGCTTATGGGGATCCACAAAAGAAACTTATATTCAGCCAAACATCACTTAATAGTGTCAAGTGAATCTGATGGTTCGTTCCCTGCATCTGCGTGTCATAGAGATGATGCACGGAGAACTCACATCACTCAAACTATTAAAGACATAGTCTTTCAATTTTGGACGGATGAGACGAGGGTGTCCCCCAAGAAGAAAGATGTTTGTAGTAAGAGACTAGCTAGATGTTCATATGTAAAGCATCCAATCCACCTTCTTGAGGAGCCTCAGGTAATTGATATATTTTTTTAGCACTTTTTATTGGTTCTACAACTCATATTGCTGCTACAAAATTATGTTTCTATACCACTTTTTATTGGTGCTACAACTCATTGCTGCCACAACATTATGTTTCTATACTTCTTTTTATTAGTGCTACAGCTTGTTTTGGTGTTTTGCACCACTTTCTAGTGGTGCTGCAACATTAAAAAGTGGTGAAACATTACTATACCAGTCTCTAATTGTATCTGAACCACTTCTAAAATTTGATCAATAGTTCTAAATGTTTTTGAAGCACTTTTACTTGTGTTTCCACACCACTTTTTAGTGTGTTTGAACCAGTTTTTAATGTTTTGCAGCAAGTTTTAATGTTTAAGAAACAGTTTTTACTAGAAATGCACCAACACTTCACCGTAAACCCTACAAAGTGGTGTTCACCCACTAAAAAGTCTTGTTTACCCAATGCTAACAGACGTGTTTTACAGACTCGTAGGGGTGTTACAGGTGCAAACGTTTTTGGTGGTGCGGCTCACTTTTTCTGTAACATTTAATGGCCTAAAATCTTATTTGTAGCGGAATTTAGCATGAACATAGTGGGCATTTCATTAGAATAGATTCCTAATGAGAATTACAAGAGTGCTTGGGTGGAGAGAGCAACAAAAAGCATAACACCTAGTTAGATAGCATCGACAATACTTTCAAAAGAGAGAGCAATTAAGCTATTGACAACAGTTGAGGAACGGATTTGCATGGAGCCGGTCCCCCCTCCAAAAGGCTTTGTATTATGGTTTCTCCCATCAAGAGAGACATTGTACAATACAATTCTTTGTGTTCCTTCAACACTAGCTAGTGCAATGAAGATGGAAGCTTCATACACCAAGCAAAACACTTAATCAAACACAACTTGAATTATCCCCGTTCTCAGACCCAAGACCTCACACACCTTCGAAGATGGTGAGAGCTAGCAGGGTATGAGAGTAGATTGAGAGGAAAAAGAAGTATCTTACGAGAAAGAAGTACATCTCCTCACATAATCACTCATATTAGCATAGATTAGCTTAGTAATTAGCTTGGTAGAGAGGATGAGCATGCATTGAAGCTTGGCTCTTGGTTGGATTTGCATCCACATGCCAAGAGAGTGTTGATGTAGGCTTCTATCTCACAAGCTTGGAGTAGGTGATGAGCTCTCCATTAAAGCTTGGGAGGAGATAGAGTATTTTCCCTTCACACATGGTCAAGTGTGTGAGTGTGAGTGTCAATGCCAAGCAAAAATCAGCCCCCCTCTCTCTCTTGGGCGAGCCCTAGCTGCTAAGTTAGTCTGGCTTTTGCCTCATTGGACCCCCCCAGGTCAAGCCAATAGGGATTAAGCAGCATAAGTGATAGCCTTCTGACATGTGTCCCCCTTTCCCCTTTTGTGAGAGCTTTAGATAATTAAATAATTAAACTAAACTCTCATTGGACCCCTTTGCATCCTGGCCAATAGGAATCAGGCAAGCCATGGGGCTCCTGAATGCTCATTGGACCCCTTGGGAGACTGCCCAATAGTCTTCTAGGACACTTAATTCTTATTGGTTTCTTTTATTAAATGTTTTTAAATTAATTAAACTAGATTTACTCTAGCCTAATTCTCATTGGTCCACTTCAAGGGTCTTCCAATAGGAATTGGGCATACCTTGTGGGCATCTGGCCTAGGGAGCTGACATGTGTCCCTCATTCCCTTTGTGTAAAGGGAGCCTGTGTGTGTGTGTGTGGCTTTCTCTCTCATCCCCTAGCTTTGGGGCTCGCCCCCTCCCATGTAGGGATGTAGAAAGACTTTTTGGGCACACACTAAGCATCCAATTTTCCCTAAGGTTGACCTTTGGACACAACCTTTGAATTTTGGAACCTTAGCATTTTGGAAGTCTTAATGGGCTGAACCTTAGGGTCTTTTTAGCCCGTTATTTCACATGGCTCTTTTGCAGATGGCCCCCCCTTTGGATCCCTATTTTCCCTCCTTTGGATCCCTACTGTGGCCGGTCTGCTAACTTAACCAATATTCTAGCTTTTTCTCCCTTGGCACTTCCCCACATTAAATGATCAGTTTAATATGAGAAAATTATTTAGGAGAATTAGATATTGATTATTATGACATTACCTCTCTCTTGAAATCATAGTCGTCCTCGACTATGGTGTAGAGAAGATAAAGCATATGCATGAGTCCTTTTCTTAGCGGGTAGAGGATCCCTATGTTACCCTACGACATCATTCCATAATGGATGACTAGTCCATTTGGCGCTTGAGAGCCTGAGGCTGCCGCAAGCATGTCTGCACATTAGTCCTATCAGTCTTCCATAGTAGAGTGACAAGCTCTACTTGGTGTTCGGGAGACGTCGTCTCCGCAAACTTGATCTAAGCATGCATACTACTTCATTTTTGTGCACAAATAAAGAAAAAGAGAGTCTTATAAGACAAAAATTTTTGTTCATTTTTAACATTTTGTACATTTGCTTACTCTTGGGAAGCATTGTAAGCATTGACAAGGTTTAGGTTATCCTTTAATTGTATGCCTTGCATCCATCTAGCATCTTCAAAAGGATAATTCTTAAACTTAATAAGATACCGTCGGATAGTCTTACCGCCTCTTAATACCTTGTCTTCATGTCGGAGAATGGACTCGCGCTGCAGCACCTCCTCGTGGTCCTCGATCTCCGGTGGGTCTTCAATAGTTGGTTCTTGAGGTGGCTCTCCTTTGTAAGGCTTCAAGAGGCTCACATGAAAAGCATTGTGTATGAGCCAATGATTGGGCAACTTAAGTTGATAGGCCATCTCATTGATTGGCCTAAGAATCTGGAAGGGACCATAGTACCTTTTTGCTAGTTTAGCATAGTACTTTTGGTGGCCCGTAGGATTCTTGCCCGTCGTGTGCCTTAATCGAGCCTTGGGAAACTTTAACAAGACCCAATCGTTTTCTTTAAAGGCTTGGGCTCTTCTGTGCTTGTCAGCAGCAGCCTTTTGCCTTTGCTGTGAGATAGAGATAGCATCCTTAATCTTTTGGAAAGATTCTTGTAGGTCTCGGCTATACTCATCTGCAGCGAAGATCTTCCCATGTACCTTAAGTAGCAAGGGACTTTTTGATCTTCCCTCAATTACCTCGAAAGGTGCTTTTCCTGTAGAAGTATGTACAGTGTTATTGTAAGCATACTCTACTAAGGGTAAGTACTTCTCCCATTGGGATCTTTGATCTACTTCCGTTACATAGGCTTTTAGTAGATCGAGAATAGTTAGGTTAGCTATTTCACTTTGGCCATCAGTTTGTGGATGATAGGCCGAAGAGAAGTTTAGCCTTGTTCCTAAATTCTCAAAGAGACCCTTCCAGAAATTACTGGTCATTCTAGGATCTCTATCCGACACTATGGACATTGGCAAGCCATGGTACTTGAAAATTTGTGAAATGAAGAGGGTTGCCATTTGATGGGCTTTGATAGTCTTTTTGACAGGTATAAAATGAGCTTGTTTACTGAACCTGTCTACTATCGTCCATATTCCCGTATTCCCATGGATAGACTTAGGCAATCCAAAGATAAAATCCATGGATATGCTCTCCCACGGTGAATTAGGGATTGGCAAGGGTTGAAGCAATCCAAGTTGCTTCCCTCTATCAAATTTTGTCTTTTGACATACCACACATTTGGAAACATACTCATGTATGTTCACTTTCATGGTAGGCCAATAGAAATATGTTTCAATTCCCTTTAGGGTAGACTGAATCCCTCTATGCCCCGCATATGGGGGAGCATGAGATTCATACATTACTTTCTCACGTAGTGAGTTAGTAACGCATAGTCTATTGCCATAGAGAAGATAACCATCTTGTAAAGTAAATGGTTCTTCTTTCTTCCCTAATGCAAGGGCTGAAATCACATCTCTAAAATCGGGATCAATAGCATACTCATCTATCATTGAAGATAGATCATTGTGAGTTGCTATGGAAACCGCATTCACTCTCGGTCGTCTTGAGAGTGCATCGGCTACTTGATTATGCTTGCCAGCAATGTGAGCAATATGAAAATGAAATTGCGAAAGGAAATTTGCCCACCTCATTTGTTTGTCGGAGAGCTTGGTCTGCGTCATGAAGTACTTAAGACTTTGGTGATCTGTTCGCAGAATGAAAGGAGTCCCCAATAAATAGTGCTTCCATGAGTCTAAGGCATGTAGAACTGCAAGGAGTTCTTTTTCGTATATGCCTAGAGCTTGCTCAACAGGGTCGAGCCTTCGACTCTCATAGCCTATGGCGTGCCCTTCTTGGAGTAAAACAGCCCCAAGGCAACCACCACAAGCATCACATTGGACCTCAAATGATTTTGAGAGATCCGGTAGTGTAAGCACAGGTTGAGAGATAAGCTTTTCTTTAAGCTTTTTGAAAGCACTGTTCTCCTTAGCAGACCACGTATACCTAACATTTTTCTTTGTTAGGTCATGTAATGGTCCCGCAATTTGTGAGAACTTTTCTATGAAGCGTCTATAGTATGCACACATACCTATAAAGCTTCTTAGTTCATGAAGATTCCTTGGTTTAGGCCATCCTTTTATTACCTCTAACTTGGATGGATCCATTTGGATTCCATCTTGAGAGATAATGTGACCTAAATATTGAATCTCTTGCAAGAAAAATTCACTTTTCTTTCGATTAACATAAAGTTTATTCTCTTTTAAAACTTGAAATATTACCTGGAGGTGTTGCTTGTGTTCCTCTAATGAATTAGAGTAGATGATAATATCATCAAAGAACACTCCAGTGAAGGTTCGATGAGGTCTGAACAGCTTCTCCATCAAGCGGTTAAATGAGGCTGGTGCATTAGTCAAGCCAAAAGGCATGACAATGTATTCGTAAAGACCAAATGTAGTACGAAATGCGGTCTTTACAATGTCTTGATCAACTATCCTTATTTGATGATAGCCACTTTTTAGGTCAATCCTACTGAAGTAGGTCGATCCTTGTAGCTTATCAAATAGGTCTTCTACCCGTGGAACGGGAAACCTATTCTTGATAGTGATCCTATTTAGTGCTCTATAGTGACACACATACGATATGTGCCGTCTTTCTTTTGCACTAATAGCACAGGTGAGCAAAATGGAGATGAGCTAGGCCTAACCATGCCCTTCTCAATTAACTCATGCACTTGCCGCATAATCTCCTCTTGTTGAGCTTGAGAAACTCTATAAGGAGGTTTGTTAGGCGGTGAACTTCCTGGAAGAAGTTCAATTGCATGGTCGTCATTACCTCGTTTAGGAGGTAGCTCAGAAGGGATGTCGTCAATAAAGACATCTTGAAACCCCTTGAGAAAATTGGATAACTCTAATTCCTTTTGGTTACTTTTATTTTCTTTTGCTAAAGCATTAGGTTCATTTTGAGAATCTTTAACAAAAATCATGTACACGGAAATAGAGCTCTTTATTGACTTGTTGAAAGCTGGTGTATGTACAATGGGGATGGTGTTACCCATCTCCCTAGCATCTATATACATGTCCTTTTCCCTGAACTTAAAGGAGATTCTCCTTTCAGGAAATTTAACATGGGCAGCCAGACGGTCAAACCATGGTGCCCCTAGGATTACATCCTCATGCTTGAGAGGAGAGATAAAGAAATCCTCTTTGTCCACATAGCCTTGGACATGAAGCCTCAATTTCCCGATTAAGGGAGTGACTGAAGCTTCTTGCCCCTTGAAGGCACTGTCTGCGGGTAGGATATCTCCCATCTCGTAGGATTGTATGCCTAGCTTGGTGGCTAACTCCATAGATATGAAATTGTGAGTAGAACCAGGGTCAAAGAGAATAAAAGCATCATGTTCTCTTACCTTTCCCCAAGCATGGCATAGAGGAGATCCTTTGTGGTGAGTTTGGTGAATCTCCTCCTCTTGGATTTCAACCAAAGAAGCTCTAGGAGGATCTTGGCGGTTGTTCTTTTGGGGACAAGCGCGGTACGCATGCCCTTGTTCGCCGCACTTGAAACACCGGTTATCTTTACGATAACGCTCAAGCTCTTCAGGAGAGAGTTTATTCTTTCCTTTGTAAACTCCCTTCTCTTTAGCTTTGTTGGAATTGCCCTTAGGAGACTTTTGGACATTGTCCTTCCCCTTAGGCTCATTGGAACCTTTGTTTTCCGGGGGCTTATTATTTCTTTTACCCCCCGTTTGGAAATTGATTCGCGAGGCCACCATAGTATGGTGTATTACCGCCGATATGGTACGTGGCCTTTGGGAGTTGACATACTCCGCCATTTCTTCGGTTAAGCCCGCACAAAATTGTTGCTTTTGCTCTCCAAAATCCAACTTTTTGAAGACAGTGGCTTTGAGTTGTAGGTCCCAAAACTTGTCTACATATTTGTGGATGGATTCATTGGGAGAGAGCTTTAAGCTTCGCCATTCGGTGAGTACTTTGTCTTTGGCATCGGTGGCCAAAAACTGCTTCATAATGGAAGCTCTTAAAGCCTTCCATGTTCGTGGAGCTTCACCGTTGGCTCGTAGGCTAGACCACCATTGTCTGGCGGACTTTTGAAAGTGCATAGCTACATGGCGTAGCTTAGAGGACTCCGTGAAGCCCTCATCTCCAAACGCCGCATCGAATTGCTGGATAAAGGCCAAAACTTTGTCTGTAGCACCGAAGGTGCCATCATAGGTAAGGAAAGAGATGCTCTTCCCTCCCTCTTTGAATTTCTTCAGCTTGGGCGACCTCTTCCATGCGGCATAGGATTTCCTATGGCCTCTTCTTTTTGATGGTTCAAAAGTTGCACCATCACTTTCTTCAGAAGATGAAGAATTTGAAGAAGGTGGAGAAGAGGGTGACCTCTTTCTCGCCTTTTTCTTGTCTTGATCTTTGTCGTCTTCACCATAGCTTTCATAAGAGGAAGAGGATGAAGAAGATGGAGAAGAGGGTGTCCTCTTTCTCGCCTTTTTCTTCTCTTGCTTTTTATCATCCCTCTTTGAATTATGGCGTGGAGAAGAGTGTGAGGGTCTTCTCCGCTTTGGTGGTGATGGAGAGTGTTTAGCCCGCCGTCTTCGTGGAGCCATCTCCGCCGAGGTGGCGGGAGACTCGCTTCTTTCTCGTTCCTTCGGTGGAGGCTCTTGAGTTCTCCTTTGGGAAGGAGATGCATCATCAAGAAGTAAGTTCTTGAGCCCTTCATATGGATTCTCTTCTTCTTCCCGAATCGGAGAGAGACCTCTTTTGGTAGTCTCACAAGGAGGCTTCCTAGGTGTTCTCTCATCATGGTGATGAGCTTGGAGAATCCCGTGAGCACGGAGCTGCCGTTGCACTTCACTTTGGAGAGATGGATTGCCCATGGCTTGTTGAAGCCTAGAAACAAGATAATTAACAAGCATTGAAGCATCATTAGTAGCTTGCTCATGAGCAAAATCAAAGTTATCAACATTAATTTCACTCTCTTTAATATTGTCAGCCATTCTAACAACTTTTAGGTGTAAACTTTTTAGGTGTACTTTGGCACTTCAAGCCCTAGTTGCTACTCCTCTTTACCCCTTTAGAAGAAGCACTCAAGCTACTGTACCCGCGGCTCGAATACCATTAATTGCAAGGAATAGAAGAGAGGGTCTTTCGACACCAAAACAGCACCGGCTCCTGTCAAGCTTGTAATAGCTCAATAGCCCCGTAGGACTCCATTATTAAGACCATAGCTCTCGACGGTGATGCCCCGTTAACTGCACAAAGGCAGGCGCACTGAAAGGCTGAAAAATCCCTATTCTACTTACTCACAGGCAATTAATAATACCAACCATTTGTAGCTAGCTTGAGGACCTCCCTTCTTGAGCAAGAAAAGAGAAACCTTGGGCTCTGATACCAATGTAACATTTAATGGCCTAAAATCTTATTTGTAGCGGAATTTAGCATGAACATAGTGGGCATTTCATTAGAATAGATTCCTAATGAGAATTACAAGAGTGCTTGGGTGGAGAGAGCAACAAAAAACATAACACCTAGTTAGATAGCATCGACAATACTTTCAAAAGAGAGAGCAATTAAGCTATTGACAACAGTTGAGGACCGGATTTGCATGGAGCCGGTCCCCCCTCCAAAAGGCTTTGTATTATGGTTTCTCCCATCAAGAGAGACATTGTACAATACAATTCTTTGTGTTCCTTCAAGACTAGCTAGTGCAATGAAGATGGAAGCTTCATACACCAAGCAAAACACTTAATCAAACACAACTTGAATTATCCCCGTTCTCAGACCCAAGACCTCACACACCTTCGAAGATGGTGAGAGCTAGCAAGGTATGAGAGTAGATTGAGAGGAAAAAGAAGTATCTTACGAGAAAGAAGTACATCTCCTCACATAATCACTCATATTAGCATAGATTAGCTTAGTAATTAGCTTGGTAGAGAGGATGGGCATGCATTGAAGCTTGGCTCTTGGTTGGATTTGCATCCACATGCCAAGAGAGTGTTGATGTAGGCTTCTATCTCACAAGCTTGGAGTAGGTGATGAGCTCTCCATTAAAGCTTGGGAGGAGATAGAGTATTTTCCCTTCACACATGGTCAAGTGTGTGAGTGTGAGTGTCAATGCCAAGCAAAAATCAGCCCCCCTCTCTCTCTTGGGCGAGCCCTAGCTGCTAAGTTAGTCTGGCTTTTGCCTCATTGGACCCCCCCAGGTCAAGCCAATAGGGATTAAGCAGCATAAGTGATAGCCTTCTGACATGTGTCCCCCTTTCCCCTTTTGTGAGAGCTTTAGATAATTAAATAATTAAACTAAACTCTCATTGGACCCCTTTGCCTCCTAGCCAATAGGAATCAGGCAAGCCATGGGGCTCCTGAATGCTCATTGGACCCCTTGGGAGACTGCCCAATAGTCTTCTAGGACACTTAATTCTTATTGGTTTCTTTTATTAAATGTTTTTAAATTAATTAAACTAGATTTACTCTAGCCTAATTCTCATTGGTCCACTTCAAGGGTCTTCCAATAGGAATTGGGCATACCTTGTGGGCATCTGGCCTAGGGAGCTGACATGTGTCCCTCATTCCCTTTGTGTAAAGGGAGCCTGTGTGTGTGTGTGTGGCTTTCTCTCTCATCCCCTAGCTTTGGGGCTCGCCCCCTCCCATGTAGGGATGTAGAAAGACTTTTTGGGCACACACTAAGCATCCAATTTTCCCTAAGGTTGACCTTTGGACACAACCTTTGAATTTTGGAACCTTAGCATTTTGGAAGTCTTAATGGGCTGAACCTTAGGGTCTTTTTAGCCCGTTATTTCACATGGCTCTTTTGCAGATGGCCCCCCCTTTGGATCCCTATTTTCCCTCCTTTGGATCCCTACTGTGGCCGGTCTGCTAACTTAACCAATATTCTAGCTTTTTCTCCCTTGGCACTTCCCCACATTAAATGATCAGTTTAATATGAGAAAATTATTTAGGAGAATTAGATATTGATTGTTATGACATTTTCCAAGTGACGTAGCAGCTTTTAGTCATGGTGCAACAATTATAGTAGTGCCATAGACTTTTTACTACTGCTGCACGAATGGTGCCCACCACCTTATGATTGTAACCAAAACCATATTAGTGGAGTTTGAACACATTTTGTTAGTAAACACTTACAAGTGCTGTCACACCACAATGAAGTGGTGCACACAACACTTACACGTATAAAAACCTTTTTCACATGGTGTCTGATCGCATTCAAGTGGTGAGAAGAAACTTTCATGTGCTAAGTCACTACGTCAGTCCATCACTCCATGCAAGTGGTGAGGCACCACTCCCAAGTGGTGTGACACCACTTTCAAGTAGTAACTAAAACCTTGTCACTACAATCAAGCGGAAAGTTCCCGCTTTCAAGTGGCCAGAAAACGCGTTAAAGTGGTGACTGCCCACTTTGAACTATTTTCTCACCACTCTCAAGTGGTCATCAAGTGGTGAGACACCACTTTCATGTGCAAAGTCACTACGTTAGTCATCACTCCATGCAAGTGGTGAGACACCACTTTCAAGTGGCAAAACACTGCATTCCAATGACCAGAATCTGCGTCAAAGTGGTGACTGCCCACTTTGAACTAGTTGCTCACCATTCTCAAGTGGTCATCAAGTGGTGAGATACCACTTTCAAGTGGTAGCTTAAACCTTGTCACTGCAATCAAGTGGCAAGCTCCCGCTTTCAAGTGGCCAGACACCGCATTCAAGTGACCAGAATCAGCGTTCAAGTGGTGACTGCCCACTTTGAAGTAGTTGCTCACTAATTTCAAGTGGTCATCAAGTGGTGAGACACCACTTTCATGTGCTAATTCACTATGTCAGTCATCACTCCATGCAAGTGATGAAGCACAACTCCCAAGTGGCGAGACACCACTTTCAAGTGGTAGCTAAAACCTTGTCACTGCAATCAAGCGGCAAGTTCTCGCTTTCAAGTGGCCAGAAACCGCATTCAAGTGACCAGAATCCGTGTTCAAGTGGTGACTGCCCACTTTGAGCTAGTTGCTCATCACTCTCAAGTGGTCATCAAGCACTTTTCACAAGAGCTCCTCCACTTCCAAGTTGTGTTGGACCACTATCTAGTTCTGATGCTGGTCTGTCGCCTAGTATTTTGTCCCTCCCAGCTACTTTTTAAGTGCTAGATTTTAATTGGTGACTGGCCACTTTGAACTAGTTGCTCACCACTCTAAAGTGGTCATCAAACACTTTTCACAAGAGCTCCTCCACTTTCAAGTTGTGTTGGACTACTATCTAGTGCTAATGCTGGTATGTCGCGTAGTATTTTGTCCCTCCCAGCTACTTTTTAAGTGCTAGTTGTGAACTTCCCCAGAACTTTCATGTCCTTACTCACCACTTTTTAATTGTTGCCCACCATATTCAAGCAGTGCACACCATTTTTTATTGGCGGTTCATCACCGTCAAGTGGTTTGAATTCACTTTTAAGTCGTGCCAAACCACTTTTTAGTTACGCTGAATGCGGTTTCTCACCACTATTAAGTTGTCCTCGAACAACCTCTTAATATTCTACCTTTTTGTATGGTTACTAGTTTCTACACTAATTTGTATTTGTGGTGCATTATTTTCACAGGTAAAACAATACTACTGAATGTATCATTACTAGTTTTTAGTGGTGCACACCATTTTTTAGTGATATAGAATCACTTTTTAATGTTTTGAAACAATTTAACCAGTTTTGAATGCTAAGTTTATTTTTAACATTTGTATACATGTATATTACAGGTGGAGCTTTATTTAAGATTCAGAACAATGTATGCAGATATTCAGATTTCGCAACGTTGCTTCGAGTCTATGAAACCGTTCTTTGTCCGAAAATTGAGGGATCACTACACCTGCTGTTGTATGGTGCATGTACAAATGATTTTCCTTAAAGAGGTAGTAAATCACATGCGGACTCGAAGTTTTGATCTTCATGGTTCTTGGTGCATGTGCACCTACCCTATATGCCTTCATCATGATGAAGTTGTCAACCATGGATGTCTTGCATAAAAAAATGCAAGTATGAGTACCACTTCACTGTTGGAGTCTATACTCTGCCCTATACTTGCAGAACATAGTTTCCATACCTACCAATGCTTAATGGGAACATGCAATGCATGCGTTGTAGGTAATATTCAGATCTGTCCAAGAGAAGAAGTTGAGCAGAGTAAGCAAGTATCTATGAAGTTTTTTGAAAATATAGTGGGTGCTACTGGATTAAACAATGAAGCTAGAAAGAGCACTGGGAAAGACATTTTCCACAAGAAAATGCTGCCTAGAGAACTTTTGCGAGTGTACCAAGACCAATTGAAGACGTATGTCACTCACGATTTTATATTTAGGTGGCAAGCACAACAGTTCAAGGACTGCATTTCTTTGTTTCCAGATGATGTGGTTGTCTCCGTCGTTGACTTTGCAGAGAACTACTCCTTCAAGGAGCAAAATGAGATCCAGTCAATGCATTGGTACACTAAGCAGGTCACTATCTTTGTCCTGATTACTTATTTCCGCATCGCATCAGGTGCAATAAAGAAGACCATGCACTTTTTTGTCTCACATGATAAACAACATGACACCTTATTTGTGCAACATGATTTTCTTTTACATGCTCAATGGTTGAGAGATCAAGGGCTAAGCTTTAAAAAACATTGGGTTTGGTTAGATGGCGCAGCTTCACAATTTAAAGCAAAGCGACCGTTTTACTTTGTTGCTAGATATTGGAGCCTTACTGGCATGGAAATGAATTGGAATTTTTTTTTCTCAAGACATGGAAAGGGGGAACATGATGGGGGTGGGGTTGTCATTAAAAGGGCTCTAAATCATGAGCAATTGAAGAAAAATAGCGTGCGGTTGACCTGTGCAGTTGAAGTTGTCTCTTTTTTTGAGAATGCATCTTAGTACTGGAGCAACTGCTATGTATGACAAGCAAAAGAGGGAGGTCAGTAGGGTGTTCTGGGAGGTCAAGCTAGGCGATGTTCAACGATCCCATTAACGGGACTGCAAACCATTGAAGGGCTCACAAGAAATGCACTGTGTGAATGGGTATTCTGAGAACAACACTTGTGCATTGCGATCAAAACGGTTGTCATGCTTTTGTTTTCCTTGCAAGCTTGGCCATTAGAGAAAGTGTATGAACAGATCACATGTGGAGATGTGGAAATATCACACTTTGGAGCCACTTTCTAATGATTCCCAGTCATACGGAGACTCAGATAATAAGGAGTTCCATGGTGCCACTTATGTAGGTCATTATGACTCCTTAAGAGATGCTCTCACACCTGGAGACAATTTTGCTGTCACTTTTGAAGAGAATAATGAGGAGGCTGTTGACTTCTACATTTTGAAGTGTGTAGTAGCTAAGGGCCTAACAACTAACGAGCAAATTGATGCATGGGGCAACAATGTAGAGAAGCATACTTATATGGTCACGGGCCATTGGTATAAATCCCTACAAGCAAACTTGTATGAGCTGTGGGATAACAAGCTAGTAGTTTTCATGTATTCCCACTTGATAAGGGCAATAAAGTTCCCTATATGGAGCCTATAGTGCTCGATGGCATAGGAGAAGTGTTCGAACTTTCCAATGAAAACCATGAGGCAATATACAATAGCATGCCCTTTTAATTGTAAATCAAATCGGATTTTATATCATCTAGTGAAAAATTGAACAAGATGGAATTGGTGTAGACGAACGATGGAATTGACATGTTGGTTTTTGAGAATGCTTCACCACTCCCCCATGAGTCTTACCATGTGGCGAGCAAGAATTGTCGAGCAAAGGAAAATCTAAGAAAATGAATAAAGAAACCAAATGGGCTTTGTTAAGAAAGATGAATGAAGATCCTACTTAAAGCCCTAAGTGATAGCAATAATACTGTTCAAAATGAGAATCTTTTCTAGAATCCCTAAGTAATCGTAGCAATAGCATTGTTCAAAATTAGACTTTAGATTCTTTTGTGCAGTTGAGGCTTGATGTCGAGCAATGAGAAACCCAAGCAGGTAGCAAAGTTATTACAAACCATGCAATGATCCACAACTATATTCAACACCATAATTTTAATTTTAACTTTAAATTTAGTCAACAATGCTCATACATCTACAAAGTTTCTAAACTATATTAAGAGATAATTGTCATATCTTATAACCAAAAAAGAGAGATTTCTTTAGGATTGTAATATAACAAGTGGAATATTTAGTGGAATATAGAGAGGAACATGTCATGCCTCTACACTTTAACAACAACAAGAAATGCTACGGTTCTATCTCATGACTATGAAGAGTCACACTCGTCATCAATAAAGACATTGCGCCTCTGCCACTTCTTGTGGGTGTCAAAATCGTATCGTATATCAGCAGCCATGGTTTTTGCAATCCCCTCAGCATAAACAAGCAACACACTTCCATACAAAAAGAAAAAGGTAAGTCTCACAATCCACATGTAAGTAATACATAACCTTCATCATTGAAACACAAGAAATCTCAAATTGTTGTTTGAATCATTATCCATAATTTTCAAATACTGAACAATCAATGATACCAAAAAGTGACAAAGTAGCATAAAAGTATGATGGAAACATAAAATAGTGGGGGAAAATGAAGTGTACGGTGAACTCTCACTAGTCATCAAAGGTGTTGACACGCGAAGGCATGTCATCCACATCATCAACATCAAGAGAGGTGGAGGCCCCCTCCCTGCTTCGCTTTTTAGGGCGAAGTAATGGTTGCACATAATCTGAAATCAAAGTGTCGTCATTGTTGACTGCTGCACACACACGCCCTATGCTTAAGCATGCTGCCAATACGGGCGATGTACCACATCCCAACTCCAAACAAAGACCTCCAGGCCTACAAAGAAGCTCCACAAAACATGCAATAAAAGAATGAATTCGTTGCAAGCCACCACGCCATGGCTCCCCGGATGATGATCTCGCTAGAGAAGACTCTAGAAGATGGTACATCATGTAAGAATCCAAAGGTTGCATGCCAAGTCGATTGAATAGCGGAGTGCTCTCAACCACAAAGCAAGGTGGTTGCATGCCAACCCTATGCACCATAAGTAGGAGAGAACAATGACACTACACCACCACATAGACAATTAGAACAATAAAAATAACAATAACACACCAAAATGAGAAACAAAAAATTTAATTATGTAGAAGAGCATTACCTCAATCCGACCACCAAAGCTATTACCATATCCATAAGCTCCATGATGAAGGACTACAATGTGACGATGAATAGTCATCTCTGATGCACGACAAAATCTCTCAACCCAGCCAATGGTATCTCCTACAAGAGGTTTCTAAAGTCACAATAGAAAACATACAACAAAAATATAGACAAGTATTGTATAAAATTGATATTGAAGTGTTATAGAATTGACATTTCATTACTTATTGCAGCTGACACGTGGAAAAGACTAGACCCAGCTTGGCCTATTCAAATGTATTTGTATATCATGTACATTTTATTATTCAAGTGCTCTTTTATGAGCTTTGGCCAATTATGACCGGCCGGCCAGTTTGTACTCACTTTGACCATTCAAGAATATATAAATTAAATACGTGCAAGAGAGAAATGGTCACTCTTGCACGGGGGGAGATTGCACCCAGTGCCTGTGTTCTTCTTCTCACCTCTCCTCTCTTCTCTCTCACCGTGCCGGCGTAGCACTCCGCTCTAGGAGGTGCGCCTGCACATGCTCTCTCGTTCTATCACGCTCTCTCTCTCTCTCTCTCTCTCTCTCTCTCTCTCTCTCTCTCTCTCTCTCTCTCTCTCTCTCTGTGTTCGAGTACGGTTTGATTATATTCTCACAGGCTTTGTCAGGTATGCATATTTGCGGTGTGTTGTTGTTTCTATCATTCTATCTCGAGGTATTTTGCAGGGACGCTACGTCTTCCGCTTGTAGCAGTGGTATTAGAGTGTAGGCTACGCTCCAAAGATTAAAGATAATCAACAACTAAGTACCTTGGTTTTCTTTAATGTTTGTAGAGTTTGTTATTTGCTTTCATTTGTAGTAATTAGTGTGATTGAACAAGACAGGTAGGGGTCTTGAAAATGAAATAGAATCCCTTCTTTGTTGTCGTAATATGGTGATTTGCAATGTAATTATGATAATTAAACATAATAATATATTAAAACTGACTCTTATGAGAATACTCATAAAAAGAAGAGATTGGAGATGTTTCTATATAGGGAAGAAATAGGGAGTACTTTATTCAGGGGATTAACATAGAGTAATAATGATTTTTCTTCTGAAAGCGTAGTAAGATGACGGTTTATGAGGGCAAGACGAGCAAGATAGGGTAGCAATTTGGATATTAAGCCCGTTAGGAAGGAGACGACTCAAAGAAGAAGGTGAGATTTATATATATATATATATATATATATATTACTCTCTCTCTCTCTCTCTCTCTCTCTCTCTCTCTCTCTCTCTCTTGTAGGGCTCTTGACTCTCGTCAGTCTACACACACCACCTAGGCGAATAGCAGCGAGTGCGAGCATGACTTATAGACAGGAAACCTCATTTGTCATAATGGGGAGAATGCATAGATGTAGGAAGATGAGACAAAAAAACAAAAAAAAACAAAACAAAACAAGAGATGCAACTTAATAGCAACCTCTGGCGTCAACGTCTACAACACCCTCACAAATGGAGAGAATCTCCATTGCAGCCCCTTGCCAATCCCGACACTTTTTCAAGCATGCGAAACTGGCTCTGTAACTCGCACAACCAGTAGCCAATCCCTTGCGTCCATATACTCCAGCCGTCCAAGTGGGTGGGCACGAGAGTGCATGCAAAGATAAAATAAATAAATAATAATAATAAAATGCTTTCCATCTCTCTCTCACTGCGAGTGAACAGTTGTACGCTCTCTCTGTGCTCAATCAACTAGTGACCATAGTCACCATCCTCAAGCTCAGCCAATTGTCATAAACACTAGCTTGGTTTCCGCTAGCCAACTGCCGTCCACGCTTTTGCCCCCACTCATCAACCCACCTCTGCATGAGCCACTAGTACTGATCGAAGGCTGAGGGCAGTCTGTAGGAAGGGAAGCAAACTGTAGTATGTTTCATTTTGCATGGCGGCACCCCTCGTAGCAAGTTGCATGCGCCGCTGGTGCCAAACACACTGTGGGTTGCAGTTGAAGCGGCCTGCAGTTGGTGCATGCACTCAACAAAAAGTAGTGGTGCTCCTGATCACACGCCGCCCACCTCACACCCAAACTCCCTTCTCATGAATGTAGAACACACAATCGACATACTGTTCTAACCATCTCTCTCTTCACTGGCGCCCATGTTTTTGAGGCTGCCGTCCCACTCTCTCTCTCCCATGCCGCCCACAGTTTAACTATCCCTGTATCTTACACACACATGGCGTCTCCAACCACTCCCTTACGGCTGTGATCGTCTGCCAACCCACACATGCAATACACGGGATCCTCCCACTCTCTCTCTCTCTCTCTCTCTCTCTCTCTCTCTCTCTCCTCAACCAAATCCCTAACTCTCTACAGCCGCCATGCACACTTTCGACGGAGTAGGAGTTGCATGCAGCAAAAAGGGTCACCACTCTTTTGCTATCTTTATTATGCATACTAGCGCCTAGTCTTGAACGCAGGAGCCGCTCTTCTCTCTCTCTCTCTCCTACCAATCAACTCCAGTCTGACTCATTCTCTCTCTGTCTCGCCAACCTGAAGTTGATTGGATCAGACCAGATGCATCCCCCACGTACCCATGCAATCATATCTCTCTTTTTGGGACCAAATTCTGGTCGCATCACGCATGCCGCATCACAAGATCATGCAATGCACTGGCAATACAAGTTGTGCTTGCATATTACGATGGGCAGCACAATAAGAAGAAAACGTGGCAGGGACTGCTTACAGAGGCGGACATTGAGGAAGCTCGGCAGCGGCCGCTGCAAGACTCAACGTCAGAGCATTGACTATACGGCTTGATGAATTTTTTTACTTTGCTTCATTTCAATTTGTACCCAGATTGCATGAGTGAGGTCCCATAGGCCTTTGGAATATGGTTAATATACTATTTCATTTCATTTCGCTCTCTCTTCTCTCTCCTCCTACGACTCCTTATAGCAGCGGACATTGAGGACGTTCTCCGGTGACCACTCCAATACTTTCTTTGGATGCCATACATCCACGGGCATTAATGATGATGAAGATGATTTCATTCGATTTCAGTCAGACGCTTTTCAACTTTTAGTTTTAATTTTTTCACTTTAGACATTTTGTTTCTGTACCCAAGCACTGGTTTAGATCCACAAGGATCGTATCAACTCGCATCACAAGTAATTTTACCTTTTGACGACATGTAATGTACCCTTTCATCTCACCTTGCTCTCCCTTTCTCTCTCTTCCTGCTCTCCCCGTACCACTACTGCAGAATTAATGGACATTGAAGACGCTCTTTTAGTGACTGATGTACTACTTCCTGCGACAACGCCCATTGTCGAGCATTCTCACGCATTGACCATGATGATGATCCTTTTAGTCTGATGTTTTTAAACTCTTAGTTTCTACTTCATTTTAATTTTGTACCCATATATTGGATTAGATCCACCCGGATTCAGTCCGTTTTGATCTCATCATTCTAAATGTTTAATTTCTACTCTCACACAGTCAAACATCTCCCTCTGTGAATGTCTCTCCTCGTGTTGCCCCACTCTAGCATAAACAACCTGAGGACTCTCATAACTCTAATTAGTGGTCTCACGCACTAAATAGACAATGCAAGTGGCTTCATACCTCATAGTATACTGGACGATGACATATGTGATGTAGCTTTATCTTTGTCTCTATACCCTAGCCTCTACTCGTATATCCCCCCCCTCAAATTACATTGACGATATTATGCCCCATCGATGATTACAATGTGACTAGATGATAATGAATGCACAAGTTCGACTAGAAGCATACTGAGGGATATTGATGAATGGTACAAATTTGCGGTGGGTAACAACACTAATTAAGGCAAAAAGTATTTGGAACACGACAACAAAATAATATGCTGGAGACGATCACAATCAATCTTCATAAAGTGATCATAAGACTTAGGCTTATATAACTCTAATATCTTCTGTGGATTTTTATGGCATGATTTGCATGATCTTTTTTCGGTACGTAGCACAATATTTTAAATCCTTGTGATACCTAGCAATGTTGTTAGCATTCTATTTTCAGTTGGTTAATGTTTTAATTAGCACAAGCTGGTACAAAATGTTCTATGCTCATACTCGTACTGCCAGCTTGCTCTTTTTGCCATTCCCTCTGTCAGCCGCGGTTGTCAAATGTCTTGCATTCCTCATTCGGGACTTAAAATTTGTAGGACTTACCAAATTGTGAAGATTTTATGGGTTTCTCTCCTCTTCGAATGGCTCATCATTTAATGAACAGTAGCACTGCTCAACCCCCCCACCTTTATTTGGTTTACCGTAATTTACAAGAAATTAAAATTATCTGTCTTGCTTGACTTCAATCAAATGATTTTTTTCATAATCTTCACTTGTTTTTGTTATATTTCTCTAACTCATTTAAGGATTCACAAAAACCGATGCAGACCATTATGTGAGGACATCAGATAAGTAATCTTTTAACTTTATTTTTCAAATTCATTCTTACGGCTTTCGTACTCATCTTCTCACTATATTTTATCGAGTTTTATGATACCTCCTACTCTGTTATCGATCCAATATCTATCCTCACCTAAACCTTACTACCTCCTGCTTAATTATATTAACTCTGTTATACAAGATTGTGCCAAGCTCCTAGTTATCTTTACTGACCATTTTCTCGATACGAATAATCAAGTAGCCACTCTGGATCCTGCTGGTATGTACCTCGACTACGTCACTCCTCTTTTTCTTTGCATTATATTTAAGGTGAATACTCAAACATTGCGAAGATTATGCCCTCTAATTGAATTCAAAGCAATTTTTGTGAGATAATTGTGTTGAGATGCTTTGTCAGTAAGCTATGCAGCTACTCATGCGACCTAAGGTGCTCTGGGATACTGCACAACCATTTGTAAATCCTTTGGTGATATACTACACTGTGATGTCGACAATGTAGTAAATATACTTATTTTTTTTCTCCTTTATGTCTTGTCTAGTCCATTGGTCACAAGAACACAGATTCTGGTTTAGGCAGTGTGTAAATGCTCATCCTAGTGTAGATTCGCTAATTTAGGTAGCACATTGATAAATTGCAGATTCATGATTTTTAAACTTATACAAAATGTAGATCCCCCGATCTAGGCAGCATTAGTGCAGATTCGACGATTTAGGCATCATGTCTTATTGGTGTAGATTCTCCGATTTAGGCAACACCAATCACAAAATCATGCTGCAGTGGCTGGCCACCATGGCAAACTGGTATGATTTTGTTACCCGGGTACATCATGAAAGTGATTTAATTTGGTCTTATATTGTGGAATTGGAAATGGATTGGGATTTGATACCACATGATTCTTTTATCACGGCAGTGTTTATGTGATGAGACTTGACATTATGAGATTGATGATGAGTGTGACCAATGATATCCTGATTAATCAGGGTATGACATATACTGCTTATTCTAGTGGTATGGGACACTAGAATAGGTAGTATGTGGATGACGGCAGGCATAACCAATGTGTATAATTATATGGATTTTATTTTACTAATTCAATCAGATTTCTAATCATTGTTTTTGGCAAGTATTGTTTGCAGATTTTTATCTTCGCAACTGAGGACAATTGCTTTCCAATGGAGACGTATGTTATAGAATTGACATTTCATTACTTATTGCTGCTGACAGGTGGAAAATACTAGACCCATCTTGGCCTATTCAAATGTATTTGTATATCATGTACATTTTATTATTCAAGTGCTCTTTTATGAGCTTTGGCCAATTATGACCGGCCGGCCAGTTTGTACTCACTTTGATCATTCAAGAATCTATAAATTAAATACGTGCAAGAGAGAAATGGTCACTCTTGCACGGGGAGAGATTGCACCCAGTGCCTGTGTTCTTCTTCCCACCTCTCCTCTCTTCTCTCTCGCCATGCCGGCGTAGCACTCCGCTCTAGGAGGTGCGCCTGCACATGCTCTCTCGTTCTATCACGCTCTCTCTCTCTCTCTCTCTCTCTCTCTCTCTCTCTCTCTCTCTCTCTCTCTCTCTCTCTCTCTCTCTCTCTCTCTCTCTCTCTCTCTCTCTCTCTGTTCGAGTACGGTTTGATTATATGCTCACAGGCTTTGTCAGTTATGCATATTTGCGGTGTGTTGTTGTTTCTATCATTCTATCTCGAGGTATTTTGCAGGGACGCTACGTCTTCCGCTTGTAGTTTCTCTCTTGCACGTATTTAATTTATAGATTCTTGAATGGTCAAAGTGAGTACAAACTGGCCGGCCGGTCATAATTGGCCAAAGCTCATAAAAGAGCACTTGAATGATAAAATGTACATGATATACAAATACATTTGAATAGGCCAAGCTGGGTCTAGTCTTTTCCACCTGTCAACTGCAATAAGTAATGAAATGTCAATTCTATAACATGAAGCACAAACCTGTCATAGATACCATGATCAACAACCAGCTAGAGTCTGACAAAGTCGAATATGCAATTTGCATGCCTGCACGAACATGCTCCTCACTACAAATACCCCAAAGGCACACAACAGGGGAGGCTTAGTGGGAACCACCAAAGGGAAGATCCAAAAAAATAAAATCAGCAGCCCATGCAACTGTTCTCCCACCACGCATGCACAAGGTCCCATCAAAGCGTGCAGATCCCATGTGCTCATGAACACGAATCCATGCCGGATGTCGAACACCGGCCCTAAAATCAGCAGCAATGGCTATGTAGTCCCTAGAAATGGCCATGCATCGTGAGTCAGACAATGAGGATAGAGAAGACAAGGAAATATCAACGATGTAGACAAAAGAAATGGTTTTCTTTGCAACAATCTCCCCATGAGATACTATGATACAAGAGGCTAAACAAAGTGAATTAACTCCAATAAATGAACATACAAACATCTGCATCGTAAGTAATAGCTCACCATGCTCTCGCTCCATGTTTTCATCCACCCTAGTCTCAACAATCACCTCCTTTCCCTTGTGAGAAGTATTTGTAGCTTAGAAAAAGAAAAAAAACACAATATCACCAGTATGTAAAACAAATAAGTTAAGAAAGAAGAGAGTTTAAAGCTCTTCAACAAATCATGGTTGAGTCTATTTTGAGTAACCATTTACCTGATATTACCTCATTCACTCTAGGAGGTAGAGGCACATCGACGGATGTGCCACCAACTCTCATAGTATCATGAAGCTCTCTCTCTCTCTCTCTCTCGCCAATACATGCCCAGAAGCCATGTCTATCCACCATGGGCATGTCTCCATCGTAGTGAGCTTATGTATGGAAGGGGAGTACATGCATTCTTCCCCAGTAGATAGTTGTGCCCACTGCTTAGCTAAGAATGGAATCCCTGGAAGAAAGCCTTTTCCAACCAAGGATAATAGAAATCTAAAACAATCAAACAAAATAGCATCACTACAAACTTTGTAATTATGAAAATCTTGAAATAAAAGTATGATGAGCTTGACCTATAGGCTAGCCGTTGAGATGCCATGTGTACTGTGTCCACTTTCTTCATAGCTTGCTTGTCAACATATTTTGTCTTAGCTTCAAGAGAGGTTTCCAAAGGAAAAATATAGGGTCGTGCTTCAAACTTGAGCTCCTCAAAGTAAGAGTCAAGAGAGAAATCATGAGGCAACAAAATACCACCAACAATGTTGGTTAATTCCTCCACAAACTTTGTGACCCTATCAAAAATCCTTTGTAGAAGGCCTTCTCTACGAATCCAACTACATAACAATGAAGATGAGAAAAAACTAAAACAATCACAAAAAACTAGCAATTGTACATCAAAGATTCTTGAATGTCAAAAAAACTTTACTTACATGCGATACACATGATCTCCTTTCTTTAAACCATAAGATGCTCTAGTAATCTTGTCTGCCTCAAGTAAGGAAATGCATAACAGTTTTCTCAAGACAGGAGCATCATGCATAGCAATCAAGTTCAGCTTCTCAAGCGTAGCCCAACTCTTAGGACCCCACTTGAGTGCAAGAACTCGAACCATCCAATCTGGTCCAAGATTCGGATCATCAATATTTAGCAACAACTGCAGTATTTGAGCAACGAATAAAAAACCAAGTTTGAACAACTATTACACTATGTGCAAAACACCTAAACAAAAATATTTCAACCACCTTTCCAACACGCTCTCCATATTTGAGTGCTAAATCATTCAATATCTTCTCCTCCTCTTTTATAAGTTCTTCATTTGTCGTTGTCTGCCTAGCTTGCTCTATTCTTTGGCTCAATTCCTTGGACATTTGAGCCCTTAACACATACTTAAAAATAAATAATTTGCAAAAAAATAAGCACATACTCTTTGGCTCAATTACTTGGATCTTTTATCCTTCAATACACAATTGAAAACACATAATTTTCAAAAAAACCAAACACAAGATCTTTCTTAAAAAGCAGGCCAAAGACACTTACATAGTATAAGATCTTTCCCAAGTATCGATGAGTAAGTGGATACCAAGGCTCCACACCCTTCGAGTATTTCTTACGGACAGCAGCAAATCAACTTTTGATCTTTTTCAGGAAGCCCAGTTACATAAGCTTCATGATCTGCTGCACAAATGTGGGAGCAGTTGACAAGTTGCAGCCTTAAAGGCTTGTGGACCTTGCAATGGTCTTGAGAAGTAGTTTTCTGGGTGATATGTGCTTATCGGTATTAACTTTTGTCTCAAATATTCTCGTGCGGCAGTATTTTAGTTGTTGCGCTCTCCATTTTGATTTGTAGATGCGATACACCTTTTTGCTTAATTTCAATGTTGATGGAAGGTTTTTGGCATGTGTTAGTGATAGAACAATTTAAAAATTATTTTTATATGTAGGGAGTGTCTCTAACCAATAAAAGTCCAAGATATATACAACTAATATATTGCACAAGGATATAAAAAAACATTGTAAGTTTTGCAAAGTATATGGTTTGCTCAATTTTGTTTCAAAAAAATTATAAGTTTTGCTCGGTTTCCCCCTTGTTCGATTTTATTTGCTCGGATTTTGGGATTCCCCCTCCCCCCCCAAACATCACCACTAAAAAGTGTTGCAGTTCCAGAAAAACTCAATAAAAATTTACCACTTTTTAGTGGTGCTAAAGTGGTTTAGCACCACTAAAAAGTGGTTAAGAATGCTTCACCACTCCCCCTGAACATCACCATTAAATGGTGTTGCAGTTCCAAAAAACCTGTTGCAATAACACAATAAAAATTTAACCATGTTTTAGGGGTTTAGCACCACTAAAAAGTGGTTCTGAGACATTCAGAAGTGTAGAGACATGTATAGTGCAGAGACATGTAAAGTGCAAGAACTTATGTATATTACAACAATTATCTAGAAACGTCTACATATCCACCAGGAATGTACAATATATAACGTTTCTTAAATTGCAGATGTACAATATCATTCACCTCCATTTATAACAAAGTGCTCAAAGACTAGACTCGAAAGTTCATCTTTGGGATTGTTGATGGGGTTTGCCTTTGTATACTCCAAGGAATTGGGGGTTAGTGCCCATCTGCACAGCCATGGAAATAGTGTGCGCGTGAGGTAATCAGGGTCTTGGTCTTCATCAAGAGGATCAAAGGTGGTGAGGCGGTCCGGGGCGGGCAACAAGAAGAGCAACCTCTAGACACCCTTCAAGGCTCCCGTGCTGCTCAATGGGGCTGGGGCACAACACAACACAAACCAAAACAACAAACCCACAGCCAAATCCCAACTACACAAGGGGCACCACCTAGTTTAAGAGCGAACTAGGACGCAAAAGAGGAGAATCGTTAGAGCAACCCACAAACAAGCAAGGAATTTACACTAACCCTAACACCAATGGAACACTCTCACACACTAAAACACGAGAGAGAGAGAGAGAGAGAGAGAGAGAGAGAGAGAGAGAGAGAGAGAGAGAGATGGTGTACAACTTAGCTTCAACTTTATAGAAAGCTTACTCTCTCTTTACAACCAAGATAGAACTGGCGTGTGCTACGCTCAATCTAGTGTGAAATGGTATAGTGATGTCTTTTACAAGGAGGAATGGGTTCTATTTATAGGTTTTAAAAGCCTTGATTAGGATTAAGCCTAATCAATTTTATTAGGAAAGATAAAGGATTATGAATTTTTATGAATTTCAAATGAGAATGGGGTCTCTCTTTTCTCTTGAGTCACATGGATGTGGGCTCAAGTAAGAGAATTATTGATGTGGTGAAAGGAGAGAAACTTCCATGGGAGTGAGTGAATTTGGTTTACTTGTGCGGTTGCCTACTCCATATGTTGATAGTGTGGGTGCATTTTTACAAGAGAAGTTAGTTGTTAGTGGTAATAATCACTAGAATTGTTAGTGATACATTTACAATGGGTAGGATGAGTTGATTTGATGAAGGAAGAGGGGTGAATTAAAAGAGAATCATTGAGATGGTGAAGCTTTGAAGAAGCTTGAACTCACCCTTGTGTAGATTGTGGAAAAAATGACCGCTGGTCTTCTTCTTCTTCTTCGCTTCTTTACGCCGTTGCCACGGTTGACCACCACGATGAAAAGAGGATTTGTTGATGAAAAATCCTCAATTTGCAGAAGTTATCATGGTTAAGATGCTGAATTTTAGATATTTTTAGGAGAGGTAAATGAAATTGTAACATAGAAGCAATAGAGAGAGACATGGAGAGGGTGTATGTATGTAGAGGTTCATAAAAGAACTATAGGGATGAGAGAGAAGGGTAATGGTGAAGAGGGTGGGAGAAGCCATGGAAATTGCAGGTTTGAGTGAGGGAAGGAGAGGGAGGGATGTGTAAGAGTGAGTAGGTGTGTGGAAGGGTGAGAGCAGACTAAGGGCTACTTGTGAGAAAAGTGGGCAGATTGGGGTCCACTCAAAAAATCATAGCTCACTGATGGTAGCTCCAAAAATCATGAAAAAATTTGAGGTGATAATTCAGAGCGTGGGCTACATTTTCTATTTTGACCACCATCCAAATTTGGAGTGGCGATAGGTGCCAAAATTCTCACCAAAAAGCCTGTTTTTATGCCTGCAAAAGTCTTTTAGTGGCCCCCTCCTTTGTTGAATTTGTACAATGCATCCAAGAGTGAGCCCCTCCTTTGTCATATTATAATACAAAGCATCCAAGTTGCCCTTGACCCATGCATGGAGGAGGATTATTGGTGAATAAAGAAATATATACATGGTGGGACTAGTGTATGGACTATTCATGGACTTTAGCTCAATGAGAACATGGTGTTAGAATAATGAGTAAAAATAATAATAAAAATATGGAGGAGTTATGGATATGGAAAGATATTGGAATCATATGATATGATCCCTCCTTGAATTATTTTGGGTGAAAGAGGAAAAGGTATGCAAGTAAATAATATAATAAACGTAACCAATGAGTAGAAATCAATTTTTTGTTTTCACGAGGGTGAGGGTGAAAATGTGGGAGTGATTTGTATAAAGGAAAAATATGAGGTTAGAGTATGTACATATTGACAAAAAATATAATTATGGTGTAAGAGGATGAAAGAAGGTGTACATAGGTTTAGTAAAACACACACCTAAGTAGAAATATATTAATAAAATACCAAAATAATTATAAAAAATCCCTATATTTATGCCATATATACAATGAAATATTTACACACAAAGAGGCCATAATATACTCTTTTTTTTTTTCGCTCAACTAGCCTAGTGACTAGCTAGCTGAGGGTTTTTAAGAAGATATGGGAAAAGCCCCCTAACTCACACACGCTTATGTACAGTGAAATGGTAGGGATAGCCATAGCGTTTGGGTGAATTTGGTAGGGTGAGGTAGCTTACTATGGCAATTACGGAGAGCCGAAAAACGGCTATCAGTGGGTGGACATATACAGTTGTCCCACACATTGCGCATATTTTTATATCTAGAGTCATCTACCAGCAATGTCCGAGAGGAGTCATATTATGGAAACTTGTTCCAGACATGGTAAAGGGGCTTGAAAGACACAGGCTCACCTGCAAGGTCTCTTGGAGCTCCAGCAATCTCTTCAAAATACGACCACTTCTCACATTGCCAGTTTGAGAAGAGATCCCTAAAGTAATAAGTCCTATGTTCCCATATGTCTGGCCAACATGTACTGAGGATTAGCTCAATGTTAGTAGTAGTACAAGTGCTCCAAATCATTGCATCTGCTATTTTCCTCAAATCCCAAACAAATTGATCAACATCTCTACGGTAGTAGATCCACAACTTCTCGTCCACTCTTTTTAGTTTAACTCTGTCAGAAGCTGGACGTGGAGAGTGTTTAAGTTGTCCAGTCTTTGGATCACGTTTGCTTACATCCATCGAGATGTAAGCAAACGAATAGTCCATCGAGATCAAGGATGATATCAAGGATGATGAGCTTTTTGATCTTGCAAAAATTAGAAACAAGATATCCCCATCCAGGGCAGTTTGGCAAAATCTCCTCAATTTCGGGGCAAAATGCTGGTTCCTTGTCTTCCTCTTCTTTATCTGGTGTTACATCTGCATCCTGCTCTACATCCTGCTTAGCTGCTATGTCTTCAACCTTCTCATTTGGTTCTTGAACATCTCCAATCTAGCTATCTTCCTTGGTGAAGCAAAATTTTGTTTGAGTGGGTAAGGCCACTCGTGGTACTGTCCACCTCCCTGTAAAAACATATACGAATGCATGTTAGTATGTAATGAGCCATAATTAAACTTGTTTTATCAACAATAAGAAGTGGTTGAAATGATTTCTACACCATTCTCAGTGGTACTACAAAATTTTTAAGTGGTGGTGTACCACTAAATGGTTCTCAACCAGTTAAAACTGGTTAGGTAACACTAAAAAGTCCTGCTACACCACTATTTGCTAGTGATACATCACCTTTTGGTGTTTCTTCACCACTTTAAAGTGGTGCCCAACACATAAAAGTGGGTTGAACCACTGTTCAGTTGTGCTACACCGATGTGAATTGTTGTACACAACTTAAAACTGGTGCTACACTCCTAAAAAGTGGTGCTACACCAATAGAATGTGATATCTTCTTGTAAAGCTTCATCACTTAAAAGCACTTAACCACCACTTTTAGCAAAGATGTAGAACTAAAGATTATTGCACTTTTGTAAAGCATCACTAAAAAGTGGTTCTATAGCACTGAAAGTGGTTGACCATCACGCACCACCACTTAAATGTGATTTGAACCACAAAAAGTGGTGACCACCACTTTATTGGTGTTTACCACTTTATACCAAATAACGTTCAGGTTAAGAAGCACCACTTTATAGTTGTGTTCACCACTTTATAGTGATGTTGACCACTATAAAGTGGTGAACACAACTATAAAGTGGTGCTTCTTAACTAGAACGTTATTCGGTACCTTAAAAGTGTGTAGAGCCACTGAAAAGTGGTGCACCATCATGATGCTTCGCTTAAAAGTGATGCTTTACCACAAAATAGTTAGGGTTTTCCACTGGAAAGTGATGCACCCATTGTATCGCCAGTTTTTACTAGAGCCTTACCTCTTTTTAGTGCTTCCCAGCACTTTAAAGTGGTCCATTATCACTTTTAAGAGATGGTGCACCATATCAGCATAACTATGTAGTGATGCAACCATGGTTTCAGCCCAACTTTAAAGGGTGCTGCAGGTGCACCACTTCAACACAGCCTATCAGTGGTGCTGTATCCATAAAAAGTGGGGTTCATCCACTTGATATTTACTAGTGGTGCGCACACTACTTTTTCCTAATAAAGCAACACTTTAATTGAATCCATGGGGGAAATACCTGCATCTAACCTACTGAACATTTTGCTTCTTAGGTGTACCCTTGGGGGACTCGGAAGTTTTTTTTGTAGCATGCATGTGAAAAATATTCAAAAATGTTACAAGACATAAAACCAATTTTAGAAATGCATGCATGATGCATCTAACCTGTTTTGATAGGTGACTCCTGTGTAGAGCTCTTTCCCTTCCTAGGTGTATCCTTGTTAGAGTCTGAAGGACCTTTTGTAGCCTGGTTCTTCATCCTGAAAAAATCACAAATGCCATATAGATACAACATCAATAGTTAAATGCATTCATGCTTGAACCTGCATGATGCATTCATATAAGCACGTACACATAGTTGATAAAATCTGCATTCATGCTTCAAGCTGCATGATGCTTCAAACTGGGTGATGCATTTTTGTAAAGCATTCACAAGGGTGATCAATTAGATGTGCACAATGCATATACATTCCAGAAATAAATCCTAAACTCACACATGCATCATTAATAGTTACAATCCACGATTATCTTGCCACACATTCTTTTTTTTTTTTTTTTTGCAATACCCTCCTCAACAGAGGGTAGACCATATCACCAGGGGTTGAACCTGGGTCCTTACGCACCCACCCATTCACTTTAACCACTAGGACAAGCCCCCTTTGGTTCTCTTGCTAGACATTCAGAAATAAGCATACAACGCTTCTACATCTACATGAAGCATGTTAAAATATGGATGAATGCTACCTGGAAATGCTACCTAGGAAAACCAACCACATTCAAATTCAACCAACATTCGAGATAGAATGCTTCAAGCTACATGATGCCACATACCTTTTGCTGTTGTAGGGGATTTTTCTGAAGTTGATGACCAGCCCAGCAAAAAGTACTCCTGAATTTGCTTGCTGTTGTTGTGATGTTGCTGCTTGGTGCTTTGGCTATCAGAGAAACGCAAAGGAGGGAGGAAAGAGGGAATCAGAAACTTGAATGGCACGGGCGAGACAGAGAGAGGGGGGAGGAACGAGCGAGACAGAGTGGGAGGGACGACACTCGAGAGAATATTTGCATTAAGTTCTTGAAAGTACCTTGAGGTGATCATTAACCACTAAGCGCTTTCACTTAGTACACGTCAAATTTTAACCCTTTTTTTTCCATAAATTTTGAATTTAATCCCACTGTTTCAAATGCCTAAACCACCCATTTTCTCAACCCCAAAAACCATATACTATATAGTGGCAAAGCGGTCCACCTATACATGCTTTCACCCAACAGTGCCTTGCAATGTACTTTTTTTGTTGAAACCATCCTTCACATTATGGAAAGTTGAAATGATAGAGTATCAATGTCTTGCCAAATTTTTAATTTTGTTGCAACAATCATTCACAATATAAAAAGATAAAATTACATCAATTCTTCTAGATACATTAAGTTTGGTGTTTGGATCTTGCTATGGTTGAGAGTTATGGCATAACTTGCAACGGTGTTGTCCAAACCCTTCCCACGCGCTGTTTTTGTAGCCTCTGCAGATGATAACTCCCATATCTCCTTTCTTCACTGTTTTTTGGCTAATCTCATCGCATGGCCAATGTGACTTTGTTTGACTTGCTCCTTGTAATGTGACCTAAGAATTAGTTTCTAATACGTCCGTTGGTGTAGCTCCTCTAAGCTATTTGCTTTATCCACACCACGTCCATGTTGAGTGTGACTAAAATAACCAATATGAGCTTGGTAGTGGAAGTTTTCTATGCCTTGTGTAGACCAAAAACCCAAGCTACCATATTGCCTTGCAAACCAAGGCATGTGATTACAGGTAATGTGCTGCACACAAAGCATGCAAATATTATAATGATGAGTATTTACAATTCAAAAGATTATCATGTCATCAAACCAATTACAGTACCATGTAGTGAGTAATATGTTGACTTGTTCACACACTTATGAATGTCTTGTGGAAGGTCTCCACAGCTTCTTGGTATTTTGTATAGTCTCCATCAATCCATTTGGAAATCTTGAATATTGCGCCCAACGTTTTCCATACCTTCGCTTTGCGAGTCCTTGCTGCACCATTGTTTGCATGGTCAACTACAACATTCTACAAATTTTTCCACCTGTTGTATTGTAATGCTCATCTTTCATGTGCACTTTGGCTTTTGCGTTGTCATCCAGTTGTGGGCACTAAAAGGAAGAGTCGGGCTTTCACACCACCAATGGACATCTTCTTTGGAATATCCCAGTCATTTTTTGATCTGTTATCATCCTTCTCTATCTTAAAATGTCCTCTGTGCAAACCCATTTCAAAGAAGGCCGTCCTCGGGGGGTTCACTATGTGTAAAACTACCATATCACATGCGTTCAAGACATGTTTGTAAAACCCCTTATCTGTGAATTTTGCTAAGAATATAATATATCCTTTTCTTTTAAAATCTGTCAGTAGTTTTCAAATTTGAAAAAACAATAGCCTTCTGTATATATATTTCTGTAAGTTTCAAGAAATTTAAAAACTCTTCTTCTAAACTCACGTGATATGTTACATTTTTATTAGGTGACCTACCCGGGAGGCCGTCTCTAAGGCTAAGATTGCCATTTACTTTGTAGAGAGAGGTCAAGTGGTCTAGGCAAAGAAGATGTAGAGAAGAATTAGTTTTTTAATTATTCTACAAAGTGCATGCATTGTGCATATGTATACTCTAGATATTGGGATATCCAAAATGGGTCGAAAGTTAGGGTCACGTAGATGCCTATCCGGAGCTCTTCTCCAAAACGGTTTGTCAAGGATGTGAATCCCTCCCATGCAATACAAGCAAGGGCTTTTGCTTGTTGCTCCTTTGGAGATTTTGTACATGCATTTTAAGGTTTTTACATCTCCAACCATGTGCCACTCTACATTGTAGGATCCCATGCCCTCCACATCCAATTTCTTTCCATTTCTCTACTCGCTTATTGTTTCTGGTATGTTTGTTTGATGAAAAACCTAATTCAATATATTGAAGTTCTTAGTGGGCACATGAAAGGATATTTTTGAACTTTTTATAATGCACATTTGAAAGCATTGAACTGGAACATAACAATAAATTATCTTAAAAATAACTTCTACGCACCTTGAACGCCGCAAAAAGGAAAATGTTGTGCTCAGATTGCACATTAAAGTTTTGAGGATCATCTGGTCCAATGCTTGCATCTAGAGCTTTATTCATAAGTGTGATTATGACTTGCTCAACCTTTGTCTCCTTTACAAGCTCGCACTCATATAGCTTGATGACAAGCTTCAGGATGCCGTTGCACTCTTTAGGAGTAACATCAAATAATTGTACAATGTATGATTGCAACACGATCATATCATAAAAAATATTGTTATAATTTTCATAGACCTTTTTTCTCCTTTTGGTGATTTGTATTTCAATGTGGAAAGGATATCTTAGTTTTTGAAGCACCTTCTCGTTGACTTCTCATCTTGTTTTTTGAATAAAGAAAGGGTTTGGAAGTAGCACGTGCTTGATGTGGAACTTTTTGACTTGTCTTTGCACACACCTAAGTAAGAGGAGTTAGGAATCAAAACCCTTCTCTAGTGGAACAACACTACAAATGATGCTACATACTTGAAAATGGCAGCATATCCCTTATTGGATATACTAGCTTCATCCAAATTTGATTGAACGTCCAGTGCAGAGAGTTGGTTCTCCTCTAAAACACTGTCAAGATATTTAACAACAATCTTACCATAGTGCTTAGCATCCAAGAGGCCAGCTACTTTGCTGCACTCCACTTCCTTGTCACTGTGAAGTAAAGATCTATGCAAGCATGTTAGCAGTAAGAGATGTGAGAGTTTATGAATATAAAACTAAGAAGGATAGATGGACTCACTTGATGGCTTGCACTCTTTTCTTGATTCCTCCTGAGCCAACTTTCAAGTCGTCCATCTCTCTTAGTTTTCTTTCTCTTTGGCAAAGAGCTAGCATTGTTTTTTTTTCTCTGAGTTGCTTTGTAAGCTCCTTGATGGTCTTCTTGCTTCCTTCAACATGTTGAGCACATTACACAACTTTCTCATGTAAGCGAACATTCTTGCTGTATAAAATATCTCTATCTTGTTGTAGAAGGTCATTTTCTGTAGTCAAATGCTTAGTGTAGCCATACAAGCCATGGTGGCCATCTTCGACATAGCTCACTAAGGACATAATATCCTTAAAATGTGTAGTAGAGTTTGTGATGGGATGCTTTGGATACATTCTGCCGTCCACCCAAAGGTCCATATTTTTTTTTCCATGTGATCTTAAGCTCTCCTTTGAAGCTTCAGAAATCATCTGCTGTTTCTTTTTCTTACAAAGGGGTTCATACTCTCATTAGAGCTCTATATGCATGTGATACACATATCTCCTATTCCTTGTATAAGTTTTTTGTGGAGAAGCTACAAGTGTTGACTGAGACATGATTGATTAAAACTGTGTGCAGAAGGACTTGGAGGTGATAGAAGAATGGGAATTTGAATATTGCACGCGAGAGAACGCAAGAAGGAATGGGGGGAAAGAAGGAGGCGAGGAAACATATCTTAGCTTTCAAAAATGCAAAAGATGGAGATATTTGGCATTGAATTTAGTAGTTGCTGCACACAATGAAGTGTTATCATGATTGAATTACTTTTTGGGTTTTTTAATAAATGTATCTTGCACGAATAAAATATCCAGATTTTAGAAAGCATGTATGAAAAAGGGTTAAAATGAATTTTCTATTATCTCTCTCTACGCTGACATGGAATTTCTTACAAGGCCCAAATTTGAGTCCAAACTTTTCCTAATGGAAACTTGAGGGCTCATCCATCATCATGTCAATGACGCAAAGACGCTCAATTACCACAAAGGTATGCAACATGAAAATCCATCTTCAAGACCAAAAGTGGCAACAAAGAAGAAAAGGAAAAACAAGATGCAAAATGGCTTCAACAATAGAAGCCCAAAACATGCATTGACAACAACACATGCATTTATGAATCACTCAAGGAAGGGGGGAGTGTCATCAATGACAAATCACTTTTAAAGATAAAGACTAACCTTGAAGACAAAGGTGAAGACACCTCTAATAACATGATTGCACATGGTCGTGTCAAGGGATGACACGATCTAGGAAGGGGGGAATGTTGGTGGATTGATCGAATAAGTACCCACCTGGCTAGACACTTAGTGAGACACCACATTTGTACTCTATTATTTTTTTGAGCTAGTGTAGCTATACTATGTGTAAATCCTGATTCTAGAGTAGCAAGTCAATTTCTTGAGTCGTAATTATTTCATGATATGTGTAGAGGCTCATGTGACTTGGCCACTAGCCATTTAGAAAGTCCTAGGTATAGAAGTCAATAACCTTAACATGAAAAGGAGGCTTATCTTTTTAAAGAGAAAAAGCTCTACTATACGTACACTCAAGCAAGTAAGTTGACCGTAGGCGCATGGAAACAAATAGGTGGGTGTCAAATCACCTACTCGACCTTCTAATGACAATCACTACCAAGGAAACCAAATATGAGTTCTCAAATACACAAGTGACTGAAATCCGTACTACAAACAAATGCTATTCAAAACAGGATCTAGAGTCATCGAATCAGCCTCAAACTCAAAGGGGGGTCTCTACACTAGGTAAGGACAATACTCTATGAGTCTACAATACAATCTCAACCTGTAACCACTCCGTGCGGTAAACGCGTATGAAGACAGACCGAAAAATACAGGTGACCGAATCTTGACTCGGATGGTACTAATGTGTAGCTCTACTCACTGCGGTTCTATAGATATATGGCATGCTCAATTCCAACACAGAGATAGGGAGAAAATTCACATAGAAGCTCGTGGGAGCTCACCTCGCGTAGAAGCCGAATGCGCACACGCTTGGTATCGGTGCGTAGCTCTCGTCGTTGCGAACAAAATGGCGGTGTCTCTTCTCCAATGGTGGCTCCGTAGCTCGTGTAGCAAGAGGATAGACTCTCTCTCTCTCTCTCACTCTCTCTCAGACACAGTCACGGCGCTCAAAAACTCACCTTGATCAATGATTCAAAACTTGTCCTTAGGTTTACAAAAATTGGCTCTTATACCTCAGCCTTGGAGGTGTGAAAATAGGTCTAATCTAATAACATAAGAAGGTGAAACTACTTGGGGAATACAAGCTCGAAACTCAATTGAGTCCCGCTAATTACAATGAATCGGCTCCATAAAAAAAATGAAATGTCGGAAAGACATTTATTACAATAAGTGTTTGCAAAAACGTGAGTTTGAGCAAAAATGTATAGATGTGGTCCTCCGCTCAACACTCCCCCCCTCCACGTTCATGTCATCCCTGACATGACATCCTTGCTTTGTTTTTAGTGGAGTCTCGTTGATTTCAGCATCTGAAGATGTGACTCGTATCTCAAGTTTCCAATGGTGAGTGTAGGGCCGAATATCTTACTTTCATGAGTAAAGAAACCAGTGTAGAATGCCTCCTCAAAGGCCTGCATGTGGAAGCTCAGCATAAACACGATTCTCTGATAAAAGAGGTGTAATACGTTTGGAGATGGCTGCAAGGCTAGATCTTACATCATTTCTGTCACTGTGTCGGACGTTGACAACAATGTTGAGCTGGTAGCTTTATCCAGCGTGAACACTTCAATGCAAGCCAACAATGTTCTGCAAATCTTTTTGAGCATTTGACACGAAATGTTAGGAGAGAGAGTAAAGAGCTTAATGGTGCACATTAGGGTTTTCACCATGTAGGCCTTACTTATTCTCTTTCCCACCGTCGGTCCTGGCATCCTGGGTTAATTAAGACAATTTGGCTTCTTTGCTGTGATTCTGCCATGTTCTTGCCAACTCCTGACTCGTGGCACTGGACATAATGTTGCATCTTCTCTAACTTCCTTGGGTGCCTCCACCAAATAGATTAGGTAGGTTGGGTACTTTGTCAACCACCCTCTCCTCCATCTCGGTTGGGAGTCCACTATCTTCTTTGATTCCTCCTCTTTTGTGATGTCGCCTTCATATAGCACGACATACTACTCCTCTTCTAGCCTTTTCTTTGTTTTCAGCACTTCAAACTTTAGTAGAGGAAGGGGGAATGTAGGTTGCATCCACTATTCTTGTAGCACCTTAGTGTCCAATCCTTGAAGTCCGATGGAGAACAGGAGTCTTCTTTCCCACTCTATGGCTGCCTTTGCACTCTCCTCTGTTGCCTGCTCTATCTGCTCGTGCAATCTATTTTCCTCCTCCTCAGTAGGTCTTGATGTTGTGGTCTCTTCTTGTGCTGGGGCTGGATCTTCACTAGTTGTGGCTTCCCAAGTCTCTGGTAGCTCCACGACTGCCCCGCCTATTTCTTCTTGCTGAACCTCTGTATCTTTTATCATATTGTCTTGCAGATCTTGGAGCTGCTTTCGGAGAGCCTCATTCTCTGTTCTCAGTGCTTGGTTCTCTGATGTAAGTCATTCTTTTGCAACCAATGAGCTCTCCGCAATGTGCAATATCTGCACTTGCTCTAGCCGCAATTCTCTTTGCAACCTTCGGACTTGATCTTCCAGACCAAGGACTATTGCTCCCTTTGGCTCTACTACTGCTCTGCTAGCTCTTGGTGTGGATCTAAGCCTTAGGATTTTTCTCTCGTGCAGATCCATCCTTTCTTGTAGCTCAATGAGCTCGTCCTTTGTATCTTCCAATTCATCTTCAATTCTTTCTTTGGCTTCTTGTGCACTGGCCACCTCTCTTGAAGCATCAGCAAGTTGGAGGATTAGTCCATCTCTTTCATTTTCTGCTTCTTCTTTGCTGTCCCTCATTGTCTTTGATCGGGCTTTGATCTTCTACAATAGTTGATGCACTTTCTGGATATCTCTTTCATCCTCATCCTCTGCCTTCTCAGGTACTAACCTCTGCTCTCTGTCAAATCTATTCTTGGTCCTCCTCTCCGTTCCTCTCCGTTCTTCCTGTGCTAAGGCAATGCCATACACAACCTTGAGGGCCTCTTCTTGAGTATATCCTGTGTCTATTAGAGCATCATATTGCTCTTTCTTCTCTTGAACTGGATTCGTTGCCTTCTCCTCTTGCTGTATTTTGGGCTTTTCTAGCACATCCACCTCAACTTCAGTAGTCGTCTCCTCTACTATATTTTCCTTTCCTTCAGGACTTGGCTCCTCTTCCTTGCCCTTGCCCTTGTCACCTCTTTTTAATTCAGCTTTAAGGTGCTGAACTTCTGCTTCAGTGTATGGCTCTACTGGTTGCTGCTCCAAGATAGCTTCTGATTCTTCATAAGCCTTGATATATAGATCGTACTAATCAATATTTGGTCTTGTTGAGCTGGCTTCGACTTTTGTTGGGTCTGATATCCACTTTTTCTCAAAATATCCTTTTAAAGATCGCTCGGCTCTAAACTGTTCAATCAGCCTCTCCCTTTTGGTGGCTTTCGGGCTCTTAGTTTTCTTTGTTGGGTTTCTTCTTGGTCTTCTTCTTGAGGGGCTCGTCTTATTCTTCTTCTAGCTTGGAAACAATTTCTAGTTTCCGCCTTGCCCTTGTTGACACTCTCTTTGTGACCTCTGGCTGTTCTTCATCTTCATCTATCTCTTTTAGCCATTGGTTTTGCGAGGGAGCCTTTGGACACTGGTCCCTTGCTCCGATAGCTTCATAAGCTATCGTAGTCAACACTTCGGCTCCTCCAATGTACTTTGACGTCTCGTTCTGCAAAGCAATTACTTGCTCATGAATGTGCTGAGCATAATTGACTTCCTTCGGGATGTTTCTCTTTATTGCCCAAGTGATTGTTGTGGCAACAGCATGTGGTGGTGTGGTATACTTCTGTGGCCTTTTGCTGCATATGTGTAAAAACTGGTTATAGAGCCGGCAAAGCTTTGCCGCTCTCGGATCTACCATGTCTTCATAGGTGGCATTTTGCTTCTTTGGCCCATACACTTCTATGGCTTCCCGTCTTTCTCTGACTGAGCATCCTTTGTTGTGCAGCTTCAGAGCATCTGCAATGAGCTGAGGAGTGATAACCACTTCAACCTTTTCCCCGTCCAAGGCTGTGAGTGTATCCTTTCCGTCTTTCTGTATGGTGGTTGCCAACTCATACACTCTTTGAGTGTCTACTCCTGATGGTATGGAAGTGAAAAAATTGTGGAGATCTGCCCTTTCCAGGTATCTTCTTATCTCCTATGTTCTGCTATAGTCCACCACTTCTTCGGGAATCATTGGGATATCCACTGTTTGTCCCCGTGGGTCTCCGAAAGTACCTTGGTATATCTTTATCCCCTGTTCTTCTAACACTGCTTCTTCTACCCAAGTCTTTGTGGGCTTGAGAGTCTCTGGGGGAATAGAAAATGGCTCGACTTCTGCTATTGCTTCTTTGAGTGTCAATCTCTTTCTCTTTGCTGATGACTTCCCCGAATCCATGGATCCTGTAACTCCAATTTCAGAAGTTAGTGTCTTTTTCAGTACTAAAAGCCGAAATTAAGCTTTTAACTATCCAAATGACTTCAAAATTGAAACATAAGCTATTGAGGGCCTAAGGATGCAATGCATGTGGAAAAATGTGCAATTTGGGTGCAAAATCATGTTGGAGACATCATACGCGTATGATGTCTTTTGTGTCAAACTATCTTGATATTGGTTGTGCTTGTAGCTGATAGTGCATACATCCATTCTATATGCCTGGATTTGAATTTGGGTCCCATATGGTCAAGTTATGGTCATTTTAGTCCTGGTCAAGCTCTTTGCAAGATATTGAGAGGGAATTGGATTTTGTGATCCAAATTGGATGAAACTTGGAGGTTTGCTCTCAAATGGCATGTAGATCACTTCTGTGTGGTAGTTGCAACTCTGAAATGCAAAAATCAAGTAGGGAGACATCATACGCATATGATGTCTTTTTGGGTAAAATTGAACCATTTTGCAATGTAAGCTTGGATTTGGCTTTATACAGGCTTAGACAATGATTTTATGAAATTTGGGTATAGTTTGGACCAAAATTGGCTCTGGAGACATCATACGCGTATGATGTCTTTTGTGTCATTTTTGCATGAGATTGGTTCTGTGTGCTCCTCATATGATAGTAAAGGACTGTGTGTACTCAAATCTTGACTTGAAGTTGAGTATGATGAATTTTGGCAAGATTAGGCTTTAAATAGATAATTTTCCGCTAATTGGACTAATGGAGTGATCCCCTTGACCAAATGGTACCAAACTTCATATGTGGCATGTATTTGATATATATAATGGATATATGATGAGAAATGATCAATTTTGGCTCTGTATGTGCAAAGTGACATCATACGTGTATGATGTATTTTTGGCCAAAATGGTACTTTTTGGTTCCAGATAGCTTGTGCATGTGTTGAACAACAATCCTACAAAGTTTCATTGAGTTTGGAGCTATTTTGGCATATTTAGGGCCATAAGTCGATTTTATGCCCTACTTTGCGTCTTTTTAGTTTCCACGTGGTTTTTCAACTCCAAATCTCATGATACTTTGTACATTTGATGTTGTTAGCATATAGAAAGAGGCTATGCATTCATGTGTTCAAGATGATGTGAAAATCATGCAGTGAGACATCATACGCGTATGATGTCTCTTCTTGATAAAAAGTGTTTTTTGTGCAAAGCATGGTTTTTGCTAGTGCCCTAAGCCCTGCTAACTAGTTTTCAACCTTAAAAAATCATCAGTTTAGTTAAAAGTCCCCTTTGTAGACATTTCAGTCTTCGAATTCGTCTTTTGGTGTTGGAGTTGATTTTCCTCGATCTTTCTCCTCAAGAGTTGCATCCCGAGCTTATTTGAGATATTGGGACGCCGTCAATTTGGTTGAACTCGACTTTGGTTCCTTCTTTTCCATCTTTATCCATTTGGTTGCCCGAAAGCGTCTTTTTCACCATTGGTAAGTGAAATGACTTTCTCTTGGGTTTTGCTTGTATACATGTGTCATTGATGGCTATTTGAAGCTTCTTGTGAAGTTTCATGGCCATTGGTCGTCAATTTTGGTCGTTATGCCAAAACGACTCTTTGTGTGTCTGCCGTCAAATTGGTTGTTTTGATCCACTTTTGGTGGTCCAAACCTGGAGATACTCCATGGTTTCATTGTCCTCGATGTTGTTAAGCTTCCTGAGAAGTTTTGTGTCATTTCAACAACTTCTTCTTGTTTGCCGCTTGCAGGCTCTATTTGACCTAGGGTTTTTTCAGTTGGTCTTTCTCGAGCTTTGAGAGTTAGGAACTCATATTCTACACTAGGGTAAGCCACCTATTGGTTCTTGCATGGTTTGAATAGGCGGTTGTGCCTCTACCTAGCATTCTACCCATTTCCCCGTTTGCTCTTGTTTCTTTGTTTTGGTTAGTTTTCGCGCATCAAAAGCTTATGGAAACGAGTCTACCTCTCATATTTGGAGTCTTATGAGCTCTCGTAGCAGTTGTAGAAGGCTGTAGAGGGTGGGATGCTCCTGTGTGCTCCTTGCTCTCTCCAAGTGGGTAATAGTGCAAATGAGCTTGTAAGTGAAGTAAAAAATACTTAACTTTGGACTTCCCCGCTCACTTGTTACCAAATTTGACATGTGCTCCTATCTCATCATGAAATGCACTTTAGAATTTGAAATTTCTCAATTTGGACTGCGTTTGACCTGTTTTTGAGAAATCTGTCCACTTTGCCAAAATTTTGCCATTTCGGGCTTTCCGCAACTTTTCTCGAATTGTACCCAATTTTTACCATGGGTTTCCCTTGTCATTAGGATCATCACCATCTATTCTTTTCTTTTTTCTGATCTTGTTTCACCTACTTTTTTATTTTTATTTTACTTTTATTAAGAAAATCCTAAAAAATAAAGAAAAATAGCAAATTGAAGCCAAAAACTTCCAAAAATACACAATAATTAGCTAGTAACCTTGTGTACATATATATACACTTATTTGTGGTTTCTCGGCTTGGATTACCACTTTTTGGCTCCAAAAACACGCATATTTAGTCGTATTTACAAACTTCGAGACTCAAATTCATCATTTGATCTCTTATTATTGCAAAACAAAGTATATAAGGCCATAAATATTATCATATCCGCAATCAAATATGAAAATTTGAAATCATGTAAGACACTGCCCTTGTAATAGCATTTTCTTTTTCCTTTTGCCCTTATTGCTTGTAGCTCCTGTATACCTCCCCCCCTCCTAGTCTAAGTCCTCCCGGACGACTATGAAGTGTCTGAGGGTGAAGCATTGTATTTGTTGTGGTCATGGTTGGTTAATTCGATTGTAGAGCGATGAAATAGCAATATTTCCAAGAATGATACCAACTTTGAGTCTGTCTTTATCCATGGTTGAGCTGTGCTTGTATTTTCTGTCTTCTTTACCCATGTCTGAGATTTCTTCTTTGAGGAGCATTCCGGTTGTGTAGAAGTGGCTTTTGGTTGCCATTGCTCCTTCTTTACCTCTTGAGGTCGTTTACCCCTATCATTGGATTATTCATCTTGCACCTGTTCGGTTGCTTTGGAAAATGGAATTGATTGACTTTCCTCCTCATATTTGATGTTAATTGAATTAGAGCTCCAATTAATCATCGCATTGTACTTCTTTTGCCATGGTTGTCCTAGCAAAACAACGGATGTTGCGTAGCTTTGTCTTCAACCACATAAAACATATGTGGATACACATATTGATTTATCTGTTCGTGTAGTACTGTGCATCTGACTGCTTTAATTGAGTGTTCTGAATAACTCTTCAACTCCTGTTTGGTAGTTTGCACCTTAGTGTCATGTTTCAATTGCTTGTACAAACTGATTGAAAGCAGGTTAGCTTGTGCTCCTGAATCCAATAGTGCTCTGGCTTTAATCTGGTTTGTCCCCACTTTGACCTCGATGATGGGTTCTACTTTGTGTTCACCCATTTCAGAAACACTGACTGCGTTTATGCGTAAGGCTCCTTCATTGCGCTATCTCTGACGCAATAGTCTTCTTTTCTCCATTCTTTATTTTGCTTCCGCTTGCGCTTCCTCAACAATCTTTTTCTTTTTCTGAAGTCGCAATCTATTTTGATGCATTTTGAGAAGCATCTCTTGGGTTAGTGGAAAATGATACTTCTTCAATCTGCATCGACTAATCCAGTTTGGTATTTCTTCTCCGTTTAATGTAGCAAGCTTGAGGGCTCCACTTGGTGATAGATCTTTAATCACAAGAGGTCCCATCCCTCGCTTTTTAAGTTTTTTTGCATGTTGTTTTAGAGTGTATACTAGGACAAAGTCCCCAATCTTAAACTCTTTAGTTCGCACATGCTTATCAAAGAACTCTTTTTGTCGCCTTTTGTGAGCGTAGATTGAAGCCACGGCTTTTAAGCGAAGCTCATCTAGCTTTTCAAGGTCATCTATTCTATTTGAAAGCTCATGTCCTGTCCACTCTAATTCCTTAGCTATTCTCAGTGTTGGAATTAAAAATTCTATTGGTAAAATAGCATTCAAACCAAAAAACATGTTGTATGGGGTCATTCCTGTGGATGTTTTATATGCTACCCTATACGCCCATAATGTCTAATGCAATTTCTAGTCCCAATCAGTTGTCGACGCAGATACAATCTTTGTAAGGACCGTGCATATGGTTTTGTTCGTCGCTTCAGCTTGTCCATTGGCTTGTGGATGATATGGAGCTGATTTGCGATGTATTACCATGAATTTGTCTAGAAAGATCTCTATCACTTCATTTATGAAGTATGTGCCTCGATCACTCACAATTTCTATTGGTAATCCATATGGTACAAAGACATATTCATACAAAAATTATGTCGTAGTCCTAGCATCTTCTTTTTGAGTTTCTTTTGCCTCAAACCACTTTGTTAGATAGTCCATCGCCACAATGATGTATTGTGCATGAGTCCTGTATGCAGGAGGTGAGATAGGTCCAACATAATCAATCCCCCATTTTGCAAAGGATCTTGCTCCCATCATTGGTCTAAGCGGCATATCATGTCTTTTCAGTGGTACTTTTGTCCGCTGACAGTCATCACATCGTTTTACGTATTCCTCAGCATCCATGTGTAATGTCGGCCACCATATTCCTGCAGCTAAGACAATTTTTGTTGTCTTATCACCTGAGAAATGGCCTCCACCTACTCCTCCATGAGCTTGCTCTAGGATTATCACATACTCTTACTCTGATGCGCATATCCTAAGCTAGTTGTCATTTCCTCTCTTATAGAGTTGATTTTCTATTAAAGCATAATTTGGCGCTTCTGTGTGTACAGCTCTCTGACGCGCTTTTGAGGTTCCCTCTGGAAAAGTTCTATTTGTGAGATATTCAAAAATATATTGACTCCATTCAGGAGCGATCATTATCTTATACAATGTTGAATACTCAGCTGGCGGTTTTTGACGAACATGTAATACATACTGTGACATATTCATGTACACTCTCTTTCATTCCTGGCCAGTAGACTCCCAGTTGTAACAGATTCCTATACGTGTTCCTTCTTGAACAATGCACATTCCTGAACATGTGCTTCTCGCAGATATATGTTATATTCTTCAGGATTGATGCATAAACTTAAAATGTTATCCGTTCCTAAGTGATACAACCTTCCTGCAATCAACTCAAGATTTTTGGATTGTTGAATAGTGACTTGTTTTTGGTTGTATTCTTTTCTATCAAAATTTCCTCCATAGGTTAATAGACTAACAGCATCCTGAGACCACTTTGGTATCATTTCTATGTTGAGTAAGTACGCATCTGGCATGTCGTCATCTACACCTATAGGGTCTTCTCCATTCGTCAACCTTGAAAGGTGATCCGCTCTAAGATGTGTCGATCTTTCCTTTCTTTACTACTACCGTGAAATCAAATTCTAATAAGATGATGAACCATCTCACTATCCGTCCTGTATTGCATGGTTTGTTCACTAGGTAGAGCAAGGCTTGATGATCTGTGAAAAACACAAACTTATTGGCTAGAAGATAATGCCGAAATTTCTGCACAGTATAAATCATTCCTAATCCCTCTCGCTCTGTTGTTGTGTAATTTCTTTTAGCATTGTTGAGCTGTCGACTAGCATAGCAGATTGGAAAATCCATGTTTCCTTCTTCTGGCTGAGCCAGGATGCATCCTATTGCATATGCTGAAGTATCTATATGCACATGGAATATCTTCTCCCAATCTGGTGATTTCAAGTCTGGAGCAGTAATGAGTGCCTCTTTCAGTTTCTTGAAGGATTCCTCACATTCCTCTGTCCATTCGAAATTCACTATTAGCCTGTAAAGTGGTTGAGCTATTATAGCGTACATGTAAATGAATCGTCTATAATATCCACAATGTCCCATAAAGCTCTGCAGTTGTTTCGCGTTGGTTGGTCTAGGCATATCCACTATTACTTTTATCTTTTCCATATCTGTGGATATTCGGTTATGTGAGACAATATGTCCCATAATTCTGCCTTGTCGAACCATAAACACACACTTCTTAGGATTGAGACAAATGCGATATGTCCTACATTTCTCGAATACCTTTCTTAGGTGTTCTAGATGCTCATCTCTCAGAAGAGAGTATACACACAAATCATCCATGTATATTTCTAGAAACAACCTCAAGTACTCTTTGAATGCATGTGTCATCAGCCTTTGGAAGGTTGCAGAAGCATTAGTTAAACCAAACAGCATAACTCGATATGCATAAATTCCCCACTCTGTTGCAAAAGCTGTTTTGTGTTGATCCTCTGGCGCAATGGCAAGCTGATTATATCCTGAAAATCCATCTAGAAAGGAATATGCTCTTTTCCCCGATACACGTTCTAGAACATGATCACTTATCGGCAAGGGATAATTGTCCCTGATTGTAGTAGCATTTACTTTCTTCAAATTGACACACACTTGGAGTTTCCCGGTTTTCTTAGGCACTACCACAATCGGAGATACCCAGTTCATGTGTTCAATCTCATATATGAATTCAGCTTCCATTAGCTTGTCTATTTCTTCTTTGATTCGCTTAGCAAACTTGTCATTATACGTGTACGGTCTCTGTCTGCTAGGCTTAGCGTCTTGTTTCAAAGGAATTGTGTGTTGGCATATTGATGGATCGACTCCTTTCAAGTCCTTGTACGACCATGCAAACACATCCCTGTATTTTCTGAGAACACTCAAAAGTCTCTCTTCTTCTTCCAGAGACAAATGTGTAGCTATGTATATTGGTCTCGGTTCCTCTCCTGGAGCTGCTAAATCAACTTTTTTAGTGTCCTCCGGTCCATCATAGGATTCGTTCTCCTTTCTTTCTCTGATAGGTTGGGTTAATATCACCCTCCTATCCTCTATAATAAATTTCATGTAGTGAGAGGGAACATCCATGTTTCCTTTGATGTTGGCGTTTTCGTCCTCACCACTCTCGATTTCAGTCGTCCAAACTTCTTTCAGTGTTTTCTTTAACTCTCTGTACTTGTTTCGGCGTTCTAATTTGGACTCTTTGTTTTCTTTGTTTCTCATGTTATTTTCCGCTTTATCTGTTTCGATTTTTATTTCACTGGGTTGAACTCGATTTCTTGAGCTTCGTTTGTCTTTTCGTGAGCTCGTTTCCGCATTTCCTCTCATTCTTCCAGAAATCTTGTCCTTGACACAATCTTCCGCCTTTACTAGCATTAGGAGTTGGTTTTTCCCTCTTATCCTAGGCATCAGATTGTTTCTAACCCCTTTCGTTTTTCTCTTTTCTTTGTAGCGTTTCTAGCGTTTTTCAGTCTGATTTGGGAAGTCGTAGAATCTGACATCCTTTATGGTTTCCTTGTTCTCGCTTGAGTTGTCTGTGGACTCATTGTCAGCTTCATTTCCCCATTCTGGATGATCGAGAATGTCGTGAAACATCTCCTCTTTCATCTTCCTTGTCTGGTGTATCATTCTATTTAGTTTCTTTTTTGAGTACATCTCTCATCATGAACTACATATCCATCTTTGTCACAGAACTTTGTTGTGGGATCATCTTGGATCGCATAAACATCTAGAGTTGCTAGAATGTGTGTCCATTCTAATGGTTCAAGTGCATCCTCTGGAAAGGGTTCACCTATATAAGTTTCGTCTTCAATTGCCCTTTCTAAAACACATTCTTTGCGCTTCAGACTTCCACAGTTCGAAGCTCCACACATCCACAACTCTTTGGGTTTGCATAACCAAGCTAGGAACTCTGATCCTGCCAAAGTAGCAGAATCAAAATCTTCAACCGGTGTTCGGTTCACATCCTTGTAGCTATGGTCTTTTAGGTTCACACGAGTAGCGGTTTCCATATGTCTCAAGTATATGTGGTCGTAACCCCAATCCTGGACCATTTTAAAATGTCTCATGAACGGTCTTCCAAGTATAATATCATAGTTATTCTCCTTGCCAAAGTCAGCATAGCAAAAGTATGCTCGTACTCAATTCTGCAAGAAGTCATTACGACTTTCTCTAATAGTCCCAAAGGTCTCTCTATATGTCCGTCCTCTAGTTGGAGTTTCAACCTCGTTTTTCTTATCGCCGATTTTCTCCATTTTTTCCAAATTTCTTTCATAGCAATGGCTACCCCAGCCCCGCTGTCAAGTATTGCCATCATGTTAACTCCTTGGAATTCTACTGGTAAGGTTGTATTCCCCTCTTTGCCTTCGCAATAGTCTCCAACCTTGTTCAAAGGTACAGGCTTAGCGTTTTTTTGTGGCTTACTTAGCTCTCGTATGCCCTCTTGCAGTTTTGTAGTTGGGTCTTTTATCCCAAATTTCTCCAAGCATTTTCCTACAGTTGTCCACATGTTTGGTCGTAGTCTCAAAAGCTCAGCTAGGGTGATGGTGCATGTCACTGGTGTTGAAAAACTCTCTATCAATCCTTGCGAGTCCATAACTTTTTCTGAAGAGATTCCTCATGAGGGAAGCTCTCTAATCTCAAATTTTGCTACGTATTCTCCTAAGTATGAAGGTAAGGTATTTAGCGAATGAGGTTTACTCTCTACTGTTCTAACAGAGCCTCCATCTCCCCAGTAAGAATGCAGATCTAAGTCCACTTGAGATCCTGCCTCAAAATTCCACTATGGGAGGATTCCTGATGTCCTTTTCCCCATTAGTTTGATTAGCTTGACAACTCATCTCGTTTGCAAATTTTGCCTCTCTCACTTGTTTCCAAAACTCATTGTAATCCTCCTCTCTTCCGTAAGACCTCTGTATCTTAGGATGAAAACTCTCTATTTTTTGATCTGTTGTGTTCATCACTATACGTTCATCCCCGTGCATTTTTTCAGGCTTTTGTGCACTGTTAGGCTTTTACCCAGGAGAGGATAGTCTCTTGACGAATTGGGTTTTCCGTTCCACAATTCATTGGTTCTTTAGGTGGTTCTAACAAGGCTTGTGCAGTCTCGATCATTCTCTGACACATTTCGAGTCTCTGCTTTTCCAATTCTGCGTTGGGATAAGTCAACCACCATTGTTCTTGTGTTTGGTTGCTCTTTATTCTCGCTTCGTAAGCTCTCATCAATGCGTCCAATGGTTCGTGTACTTTGTTGACTAACACTAATCTCCCTGAGCTCACGCTCATTGTCTCTTTGACGCTCTTCAGTTTCGACTTTTCAGATTCCATTTCCCGTATTCCGTTTTGACTCTCAAGTATCTCTAATCTGTCTTTTTTCTGTTTTAATTACTCAGCTAGAATCGCATCTTGTTGTTCTTCATGCGTGCTTTCCTAGCTTTCCATGTGTTTCTATGGCTTCGTTGTCCTTGACTAGCCAATTCAGTCTCTGACTTTCCATTCTCTGGTTTTCTAGTGGTTTTCTTCGCTTGAGCTCTAGTAACAACTTGCGTTGGTATTAGAGTTTCATTTTCAGACCCACTGCTAGTAGGAATCGACTCTAGCATGTTCAATGTCGTCTTTTTCACTTTGTTGGGATTCTTTGAACAATCCTCAATGAAGTGAGTGACACCACACTCTATGCAATATGCATTTATTCTAATGATCTCTGTGTGTGGACAAACATTCATCAAATGGTCACCTCCACACTTATAACAGGGTCCTAATGCAGGTCTTTGTGTCCCTTGATTTTCCCTTTGTGGGTAAGCTGGTCTATGGCCTGACAACTCTCCATGAGCTATGAACATAAGTGTTCTTGCGTCCAAGCTATATCTCTCTTCATCTGAGGCGTGTGCGGTTGTTGGTGGTCCAACATTTCCCATCATGCTCCAAGCTTCTGGTTGCTTTGGTTCTTCAGGTGGGTAATACACAGTAGGAGCCATGAGTGCACCGGAATCTTCATAATAAGTCTGAACAGGCACTAAAGCTTGTTCTTCCTGATTCTCTAGGGTGGGTGCATATCTAATGCCCACTGGTCTCGCTCCTGGTAAAGGTGGTTAATGCCCCAATATCGGCTGTGGTCTTTCTATCCCCATAGGTCCTAGTACGTTTCCCGTTGGGTATCGAGATACTGAATATACCTGAGGTGGTGCTATTTGAGCTGGAGGTGCATACTGATGCTCCTTCACATAACCCTTGTTGTAATAGCACTCCTCTGTTGATTGATTCGTCCATTTTTGTTCAATCACACACCATTTCGTTAGTTTTGACATTGGTTTAGGGTATGGTGCTAATATCCTTATAGCATCCTCTATCATTTGTTCCATGTTCGGCACTGTTGTTGTTTGGACATTCTTCTTAGTGGTGGTCTCGCTAGCTATGGATGATGAGCTACTGGATGCGACATCCGTATCCGTTGTCACCTCTCCATAAACCGCACAATTATCCACTAAGTACAATGCTTCTCTCGTCACTTGCTCAAAACTTGTACAAGCTTTCAAGTGAAAATCTTTCTTGAGAGTGTCATTTCTGAGCCCTTCTGTAAAGAGGACAGATAGTTTGTCATCTTGCGGTCGTTCCCGTATTGAATATCTCTCTATGTATTGTTTGAAGCGAAGCAAAGCTTCCTTCACCTTTTCTTGCTCCTTCTGTTTGAAACCATATATTTGGGATACCGTGTTGTGTTTGATCCCTCTTTTCAAAATTTTTTCGTCAAACTCTCACAGAAAATGGTCAATGTCATGGAAACCTCCGCCATTCAGTGGTTGAAACCATGTCAATGCCGTCCCTTCTAAAGTAAGACCAAATCCTTCGTATTGTGTGTGGAAATCTGTTATCTGCTCAGCTCTTAAGACTTGCTTAAAGAGTGAGACATGTGCATACGGATCTCCTGAGCCACTATACTTCTTTGGCATACACTTGGCTACTTGATATGGTCTCATGTGTCTATTTTCTACCACCAATCTCATTGCTCCTGTATCCCAACTAAAACTTTCTCTTGCGTCATGGACTTCATGGGCTGCTCTAGTTGGCTCCCTTGCCACGAATCTACCCTCTGTGTAGGTAAATACATAAAGTCTTTTCCGCTTTGTCAACTCATCGACGTAGGTTTCCTCGCATCTATAATAGAGATCTTCCTCTCCATTATTATACTTATATAACCCCACGTAGACGTTGTCTCTGTTGATTCTCAAAGTTTCATTTCCTCGCCTTAATCTTGCATTAGGGAAGTTCATTGTTGGTGCTTTCTCCACAGGTTCCTCATCTACTTTGTCTTTCATGCCCATCAATCCCCACTTGTCCACAATGTTAGGATTCAGGACTACCAAGTACATGATACCTTCATCATCTAGGTACCTATCTCCGCTATAGCCCACAGGCTCTAAGTCCTTGAACTCACTTGGTCTATCTTCTATTTCCACGTAGTAGCGGTCCATACCATCTTTGTAGATCTTGGCACCTTGCTTGTTGTCATACTGATACTTGATGAACAATAGCTTCATTGTGGCTGAAGGTTTTGATGGTCTTGGTGCCATGTTTTCTCTTTTGTTTAAGTTCAAGTATCCTAAGTGTTCAGTGAAAATCTCGTAAGATCTCTCTAAAGAAGTATCGAAAATAAACTCAAGATTCTCAAGGCCCACTGCTGCTACTCGCTCCCCCCCCCCCCTTGCGCCATCGCTCCCTCTCCCCCCCTTTTCTCCTCCTAACCCTCGCGCTACCCTCGACCACCCCCGCGCTGCCCCCCCCCCCCCCCCCCCCCCCCCCCCCCCCCCCCCCTTCGCCCTTGCGCCACCCTGCCCAGCCCGCCACCTCCTGCCCCCTTCGCCCTCGCGCCACCTTGCCCAGCCCCCCACCCTGCCCAGCCCGCCACCTCCTGCCCCCTGCTGCCTGCCGCCCTCCCCCCCTAGCCCTCCCGCTGCCCCCCCTAGTCCTTGCCCGCCGCCCTCCCGCTGTACCCGTGCTCGCCCGGCTCTGCAACACCTTTTCTTCAGAACAGGTGTTCGGCGTTCTTGGCTGCAGATTGTTCTTCTCTGTCCGCTTCTTCGACTCAGCAGTAGACACAGATGGAGGCTCCAGCTCCGCCACAGAGGCACTCACCTGAAGCCCCCTCGCCCGACCCCGCTGAGCCCACCATTTGACTTGCTCTTTCGCCGACAGAGCAAGCGAGCGTTGCCGCAGAGGTAGAGCGCTTGTAGGCGACTTCTATCATCTGCAAGGTTCTCGGCACCCGTCCTAGCAGAGGAGAGCTGCGAGACCTTCTCCAGGCCCGCCTTCTTGCAGAGGTGGGCAAGATTTTGGATGTCCAGATCCTCGGACGGGGGTACTACCAGATCGAGTTCGAGACTTCCGAGATTGCCTCCAAGGTCATAGCTATGAGTCCACTGGCTATCCGAGCATCACGCGCCCACTTTCGACAGTGGCAACACGGTTTTGACCCGACTTCGGATGTACTCGTAGAGGAGGCAGACATCCCCATCTCAGTCTGCTTTCCGGGTTTACGGAGGGAGTACCTTCCACTGCTCTCCAGGATTGGCTCCGCCATCAGGACTATTCTGGAGACACCTCGTACGACAGCATCAGTAGCTGCCAAGGCGGCCGGCATCCCTTCAGTTCGAGTTTTGGTCAGAGATACCCACACGCTCCCAAAGGTCATCCTTTTGCCTTGGGTGAGTGGGGGTTGGTTTAGGCAAAGTGTGGAGTACTCGGGTCTCCCGAACTAGTGCTTCATTTGCAGACAGATGGGCCACCTAGCGAAGGCCTGTCCACGGAGGAGACCACGACCTGCACCTTAGCCCCAGCCCCAGCTTGCCAAGCCTGGGCTGCAGCCTCAGCCAGCGACACAGAGCACAGATTTTGAGTTACCCTCCGAGCCTGGGGCTCCAGCAGAGAAGGGGTGGCAGCAGGCCCGTGGCCGTCGATGCCAGGGGCCACAGTGACAGCCTGGCACTCAGAGTGGCCCTCAGGTGCCTACTCAACAGCAGTGGGTTCCCACGGGGAACCGCTTTGGTCCTCTTGAGCAGGAGAAGCCTCCTACGCTAGCCTTCTCTTCCGTTTCACCCTCGCCAGCCCCTCCACCTTCAGATTTCCCCTCTTCCTCCTCATCCCCTCCCCCGCCCTTTGCTCCCGCCCACTCCCCACCTCGCCCCCCTGTCTCTGTCGTCCCGCCCCGCTTCTCTTCTCCTCCGCCCCCCCCAGCTCCTTCTCCCCCTCCTCCTGCTTTAGTACCACAGTCGACTCAGGAGACTGGCCCCTCACCGGCGGCTAGGAGATCTCTTGGCAGCGCTTTTGCCACGAGTCGCCTAGCGAGAGAGGGTCATCCCTTCTTGCGGCCCCCTTTGCAGATTCGGAAATCTTCCCTTGCAGCTATCCCTCGTGGTCTGACGAGCATTGACCTCCGACGCCGCTGGGACTTCTTCGATTACGGATTCACTCGCTTTCTCGGCGATTTCGCAGTAGACCACAAGGCAGCCTGCTTCAGGGTCCACGCTCTGTTCCTCGCCGCTAGGGGGACAGAGGCCTTGGACTCAGTAATTGGTTTCTCCTTTCCTCTCTGCGGTAGGACCGAGACAGAGTGGTCCCTCGACTCAGTGGTGGGATGGTTGCATACACAGGTTCTCGAGTTCTCTCACCACATGGGAGAAGTTGGAGTTACAGATTTGCTGCAAACTTTGTGGCCACTGGCCAAGTTTGCGGTGACACCCCCAGACTCAGCAGGATGTAGGCACATTGTGGTGTACTTTTTTGCTGATACACAGTGTTTGCCTTGCTATGTATACATACATGAGGACTCCTGGACAGAGGAGGTTGCTTTACACTCGGCTCGCTTTGCTTGGGCTTGGGCCAGGCACTCACTACAGGCTCGCCTATCTAGAGGACACTCGGATGCGGATTACTCCCCATCCAAGCCTGCCTCGAAGATAGCCCGTCTTGCGGCTGCGGCAGCATCTATTCTCTCTCGCTCCCCATGAGGATCGTCTCATGGAACGTGCAGGGATTAGGTGGGCCCCAGTTTCAGCGACAGCGGGGCCGATTGCGGCAGGAGCTTCAGCATTGCCTTGTGGGAGGAGAGATTGATCTCCTTATGCTTCAGGAGCACCATTTGTCTGAGAGCTGCATCCGGCGCTGTGGTCAGATTTTGCGTGGACATTATGATACCTTTTGGTCAGCGACCTGGAGGCATCCAGGGGGGGGTATGTATGACTATTGCGGACTCATTGCAGCAGGCCATTGTGGGCAGAGGGATTATTGTGCCAGGCAGGGCTCAGTGGATTACTTTGCAGGTTCAGGGTGGCCTTGTGGGCTTCCTGAACATCTATGCGCCCAATGTGGCGAGTGCTCGTGCAGAGTTTTGGTCACAGATTGTTGAGTCTTTGCCACAGGTTGACCATTGGTGTGTAGGAGGGGACTTCAACATGTTGGAGGACCCTTCTGACAGGATCGGAGGCAGCCATGCTACTGTACATAGAGTCGAGTTAGCAGCTTGGGAGAGGTTGTGTATGACCTTGAGGGTCTCGGATAAATGGCAGCATTCTGGCTTTGTGAGGCCTCCAGAGAGTCTTGCCTTCTCTAGATCAGACCGCAGAGTGGGAAGAGTGAATCTATCGCGGATAGATCGCTTCTACACTAGTGACCACTTCAGTGACTTGGGGGGATCAGTGGGCATCCTGGCAGGGACATCCTTCTCGGACCATGCACCAGTGATCCTCACAGTGGCAGACAGGCAGAGGAGTGGGAGCACGATGCTTCGCATCCCAGAGCGGGTCTTGTTGGACACAACACTCAGAGAGAGGGTAGAGGCTCTTTGGACAGAGGGCATGGACAGCTAGGCTCTACCGGCAGACAGAGTGGCCTTAGGCCTAGCTCAACTTAGCCACTTTTTTCTCCAGGAGTCTTTGGCTCGACGGGCCGCAGCGAGAGAGGAGGAGCAGCGTCTCAGACGAGGCATTTCTTCACTACAGAGGATGCAGGAGCAGCATCCAGACAGTCCATGGCTAGAGGAGCAGTTACAGCAGGCTCGACAGGAGCTTGCTTGCGCAGAGGAGAGGCGCCATGAGTTTGCCTTTCACCGACAGGCATCTCAGTGGACTCACGTAGGTGACAGAGTGACAGGTGCCTTTTTTGAGACAGTAGGACCTCGGCACTTGCATGCCAAGGTCACTCAGCTGAGGAGACCCGATGGGTCAGTTGCTTGTGAGCCTGAGGATATGCGTGCAGTTACTACTGACTTTTATCGTGAGCTACTGACGGCTGATCCCCAGTCAGAGAGACAGGATGCATATCGAGAGCAGGTTTGGGCGCAAAAGCCTTGTCTTGTGACTGAGGAGATGCGCCAGAGGCTGGAGATACCTCTTCAGCTTGAGGAGCTGCATACGGCTCTTAGGGCCCTTCCTCGTGGTAGCTGTCCAGGTGAGGATGGGCTGACTCCCAGCTTCTTCTTGGAGTACTGGGACTTTCTTGGCCCAGATCTTTGTAGTGCCTTTCAGTACATTCTGCACACAGGAGTGATGCCGGATAGCATGAGTGAGGGCCTGATTTACCTCATTCCAAAGGAGGGTGGCTCCTTGGATGAGATTCGACAGTGGCGCCCCATCACCATCCTCAACTCAGCCTACAAAATTCTTACCAAGGCTCTGAGTTTGAGGATTCAGCCACTTTTGGAGAGCCTTATACATGGGACTCAGACAGGTTTTGTCAAGGAACATAGTATCCTTGACAACATCTTCACTTTCTGGGAGGCTTCTGCCCTGGCACGTCTCCGTGGGGAGGACCTTGTGATTCTTCTTCTCGATTTTGAGAAAGCATATGACAGAGTTGACTGGGACTTTCTAGAGGGCACGCTTCGCAGGATGGGCTTTTTAGATGCTTGGATGGGTCAACTTTGTACAGACAGGCTCACAGTCAGGTGCTTTTGGCAGGAGGTAGAGGTGAGCACTTCATGCTCACACGATCGGTCAGACAGGGTTGTCTTCTTGCCCCCTTTCTCTTTCTGTTCTATGCGGAGGCGATGAGCAGATTTTTGGTGTCACAGTAGGTTGGTTTGAGGGGCTTAGCACTCTCGATATGGGGAGATGAGCTTCTGGACACTGAGTTTGCCGAAGACTCAGCCTTGTACTTAGAGGGCCAGGAGGCCAATTTACACAGGTGTGGGCAGGCTCTTGAGACCCACTTGGTTGGGAGTAGGCCTCATGTTTCATGGGGTCCCATGGCAGCAGGTCCAGCGCGCTCTCTAGGTGACTGGCTAGAGTTCACAGGTTTGTCAGAGGAGGTGCAGGGTGTCCAGCTACAGGGCATGAGAGGGGTTCAGATCATGTGTCAGGACATCTCAGAGTCCGTTCCAGCTGAGTGGCTCACGCCTCTCGAGCCAGTAGCACCTCGATGGATGGGAGCCTTCACACGACTGGAGGTTCTCATCTCAGTCAGGGCTTGTTCAGAGACTGTCCCAGCCCTGTTCTTTGAGCTTCAGGGTGGGGGACGTTTACAGCGAGTTACAGTAGAGGCCCCGCAGGTAGCAGAGTGCTGTTTCCAGAGGATCCGAGTTGTGGGCATCTGTGGGAGGACTTGCGTCATAGACCCTGACCCAGAAGCTCTCGAGACAGGACACTGGAGGCTATGGGCTTGGGAGTGTTTTCCACTGGCACGAGTACAGTGGGATCCTGGTGAGTGGCTATGGAGGGACCCCTTCTCTTCTGCAGACCGCCCATGAGTCCCTTTCTTCCAGTACACTGTTCGGCTTGGACGTCATATACTTGCAGCGCAGAGAGAGGCCCGCCCCGCTGCAGCACGTCATTGGCAGGAGGAGGGTCTCACAGTTGAGTTCTTGGCAGCTTTTTGGCAGAGGCTGTGGGACTCCAGACAGCCGAGGCGCGTCACTTTGTTCCAGTGGTTGGTTGCACACAGAGCCACAGCAGTAGGGAGCTGGCTTGTGCATAGTGGTCTCTCGGCCGCATGTACAGCCTGTGACCAGTTGGTGGAGAGTCAGCGACACTGTCTTTGGGACTGTCCTTCAGCCCAACAGGTGTGGCTACGAGTTCTTCGGCTGATGCCTTCCCTCTCCGCGGCTCGACAGTACACTTGAGGGACAGCGGCTTGGTCCACCCTCACGGGCCCGGCACTACAGTTTGAGCTATCTTCCACCAGGAGGATGATAGTGATACAGGGGGGGCGACCTGCACTCCAGCCTGCTACAAACCTTACTCCACAGGAGTGGTGTAGTGAGAGAGAGGAGTGCTGGGAGCTCATCAGCATCCTAGCTCTTTGGTTCATCTGGCGGGCCCGTTGTTTCCACATCTGTGAGGCTCGCCCTGTGCCACCAAGAGAGACTGTTCATGACTTTTGGCTAGAGCTGATCCATACTCTCAGAGGACATCTTGAGGGACTATAGGGCAGCTCCGACCGCATGCGGGAGCGCCGCGAGGCTTTCCTTCGACTCTGGCGCCCTGGGCCTTTCTACACCATGGTCCAGGGGGTGCTCAGATGGCACTACTATCCACCTGTGTGGCTCTTCCCTACTCCCATTTCTTGATTTAGCCCCATTGTATATATGTTGTTTTTTCATTGGGAGAGTCTCCCCATCATGCGTGTTGTAGCCCTCTCTTGCAGAGGTGGATGTAGCCCTATGGGCAGTTTTCATTAACTAATAGAAGGATCTTTTTCTTGGAAAAAAAAAAAGAAGTATCGGAAATACTTTCTTCAGGGATCGGCTCTAATGGTTGTACTACACCTTGGTTTACACTCTCCTCGGTTGATATAACACTCGCTTGTTCTCTTTGTCTTGGTTGGTTATTTTGGAGATATATACCGGATCTCAAATTCATCAATCCCCCTAGAGGAATCTAACTTTTCAGTCTCGGCAGTTTGTTTATCCCAATTCTCTGTGATCAAAAGTGATCCAAATTGAATGATACTTGGTCAAATGGTTTGTTTTGTATTTTAGAAGACTTCTGTTATCTCAAGTGAAATTTTGTATCAGATTTTCTCAAAAAGACATTATGCCCTTATGATGTCTTTTTTCACAGATTTTGTATATTTTTGCTTTGCTCACTCCCAGTAGCACCCTTATACTCTGTCCACTCACAAAATTCAATTTGAACTCTGTTTGTGCAAGTTATGGCCAGATTAGGTGTTTCTTGGCAATTTCCCGATTTTTGACTTACTTGGGGTCAAATGTGATCCAAATGACATGAAACTTGAAATACAAGCTCTAGACAACTAGTACAAAGGATCTGTGATAGCAAAATATCAAAATATGCCCAGAATTAGGAAAAAGACATCATACGCGTATGATGTCTTTTTGCCCAATTTTAATCCACAATTGATATTTGAGCTTTGCATAGTATTTGTAACAACCTTGTCAAGTCAAATTTGAAAAATCACTTCAGCAAGTGCCAAAAGACATTATATGCGTATGATGTCTTTTTTCACAGATTTGCCCAATTTTCAATTTTAAGCTTCTCCAAGTGTTTATCTTTGAGTTTCAAGTGTTTATCTTTGAGTTTCAAGTGTTTTTATCAATTCTGAATGCAAAAATGAGCTCTGAATCAATTTTCCCTATTCTTTGCATTTTTTGCACTTTGACTTGGTATTTTGAGTTTCTAGGGTTGTTAAAGCCCTTGTTTTATGTTGATCTTAGGGTAAAACCCCCCTTTTTGAACACTCTGGTAATGTTAAATCTTCTGTTTTGATCTCTGTTTAGCCCCTAAGACATCATACGCGTATGATGTCTAAAGTTGCAGAAATCCAGTTTTTCAACACAGAACTCTTCCAAGAGCTCTCCTAAGTGCTCAGCAACACTCTGTCTCACAGAAAATTTCTCTGAACTTTGTTTATGCAAGTTACACTACCAAATCAATGGTTTAGTGATCTAACATGCAAAAAAACACATCAAGCAAATAAATCACTGATTAATAGCTCTAGATCAGGATCAAATCAAGTCCTACCTAAGATACTTCTAATCATAAAATGGGTTTTTGCAATTGTGAGTATAAGGAGATTCACTGCCACACACGGACTAGTAAATACCTCAATCTCAACAACCACTCAACCCCAACAAAAATCAATCTAATCTAAACTAAAAAACCATCAAACACGAAAGACCCAAGAATACCACAAGTTTCCTAGTACCTCTCAAAGATCCTCGAAGTCCACCACTCCTAGACCTTTATAACTAAAATATATAAAGTAACAAAAAAAATCACCTCCTAGGATTAGTCTAAGTCACCTACTTAGGGCTCTCGTCCCCGGCAACAGTGCCAAATGTTGTGGCGGTTACACCGCTAGCGGTGGCTATGATAGCGAGAACTCAGCCCGCCAAACAAGAATGTCAGACGAGGACAAAGCTTGACCCACAGGCACATGGAAACAAATAGGTGGGTATCAAATCACCTACTCAACCTTCTAATGACAATCACTACCAAGGAAATCAAATCTAAGTTCTCAAATACACAAGTGACTGAAATCCGTACTACGAACGAATGTTATCCGAAACATGATCTAGAGTCATCGAATCAGCCTCAAACTCAAAGGGGGGTCTCTACACTAGGTAAGGACAATACTCTATGAGTCTACAATACAATCTCAACATGTAACCACTCCGTGCGGTAAACGCGTATGAAGATAGGCCAAAAAATACAGGTGACCGAATCTTGACTCGGATGGTACTAATGTGTAGCTCTACTCACTGCGGTTCTATAGATATATGGCACGCTCAATTCCAACACAGAGGTAGGGAGAAAACTCACATAGAAGCTCGTGGGAGCTCACCTCGCGTAGAAGCCGAATGCGCGCACGCTTGGTGTCGGTGCGTAGCTCTCGCCCTTGCTAGCACAATGGCGGTGTCGCTTCTCCAATGGCAGCTCCGTAGCTCGCGTAGCAAGAGGATAGACTCTCTCTCTCTCTCTCTCTCTCTCTCTCTCTCTCTCTCTCTCTCTCTCTCTCTCTCTCTCTCTCTCTCTCAGACACAGTCACAGCGCTCAAAAACTCACCTTGATTAATGATTCAAAACTTGTCCTTAGGTTTACAAAAATTGGCTCTTATGCCTCAGCCTTGGAGGTGTGAAAATAGCTCTAATCTAATTACATAAGCAGGTGAAACTACTTGGGGAATACAAGCTGAAAACTCAATTGAGTCTCGCTAATTACAATGAATTGGCTCCATAAAAAAATTGAAATGTCGGAAAGACATTTATTACAATAAGTGTTTACAAAAACATGAGTGTGAGCAAAAATGTATAGATGTGGTCCTCCGCTCAACACGAGACCTTTGATGAACAAACCCCTTTAAAGTCTTTATAAATCTCTCCAAGAAGGGCATCCACCTGCTATCGACCACCCCAACAACTGCAACTTCATCAACCACATGCACAAGTACATGCATTTGGATGGTAAGAATGTTTGTTGGAAAGTACTTCTCCACCATGCACACTACTTCAATAGAATTTAAGCATGCTCCATCGATATGTCTTCTCTTATCTCTTTTGAACTGATCCAACGTACCAACTCATTGATTTTGTAGATCGTTCTTCTAATGTCATCTGTCAAACAACCCTTTATGGAAATTGGTAAGATGAACTCTAAAAATTTGTGCCAATCGTGGGACTTAAGACCATTGAGATTGTCATCTCTCGAGATGTTTTCAAACATCGCATGCACCCTGTGGGAGTTTTGAATGAAGATATAGTCTTCTTCACTTGTTGCTCTTCTGCACGACTCAAAACCCATGGATCTTTTGGTATAGAAAACTTTCCATTGGGTTTAAGTCAAGGCCACATCTCCAGCATTCGACCCACAGTCTGCAGGTCATCTCTTTGGGCCTTGCTCTCTCTTTTTCCAGTGATGGTTTTCCATATGATCTCCCCCACATTCTTGAAGATGTGCATTGGGTCAAGCAAATGATTAATCAGCAAGTCACTCTAGTATGGGAGTTCATGGAAAATAGAAAGTCTTTTCATTCCAGATGACATCCAATCTCCCCTCTCCACTCACATGTTCTTCCAATCGCTCACTTTCAGTGGACGCATGTCATGCTTGCATATGTTTGGTCCACGTAGCTCATGTCCTTCAGGAAAAAATCTACCATGCTCCTTGTAAACTGTCTTGCTCAAATGCTCAGAGTGACAGAATCCAAGTCAAGGATCACATTTCGGACATGCATGATTACTTGAGTAACTGAAGCCTGAAACATCACAAAATTAAAATATAAAAGTGTTGGCATAGCCAGAATTCACATGTGTGTAAGGGTTTCAAAGGCACTTACCTAAGCACTCACCGAAGCTTGGCCAATCATGCATGGTCCACATGAGAATGCCTTGCACATGTAAATTTTGTTGTCCGATTGGTTGGGGAATATCAACCACATCAATTCTTGTCCACAAGATTTGGAGCTCTTCTATAAGTGGTGCCAGATATATGTCCATGTTCTTTGCTTTGTACTTTCTTGGGACAATCAATGACAACAACAAATGGCCCTTCTTGATAGCTAGCCATGGTGGAAGATTATAACTAACCAGATAAATAGGCCACGTGCTCCATGACGGACTCTATAATCTGAATGGGTTTACTCCATCTATTGCCAGACCAAAGCAGATACATTGAGGCTCTTTCTTAAATGTAGGCCAATTTTCCTCTATGTGCTTTCATGCACAAGAATTAGCAGGTATTTGCATCACATCATCTGTTGATCTAGTATTTGAGTGCCATGCCATCAAAGAGGCTATGGACATGCACCTGAACATGCTTTTTATTCTTGGAATGATAGGAAAGTATCGAAGGACCATTGCATGAATAAATTTTCCTTGTGTGTCCTCCTTGTACTTGTTTGATCCACAATTGGGACACTGTTCTAAATTTGCATACTCATTGCAAAAAAGTATACAATCATTAGGAGATGCATGTATTTTGTGATAATCCAATCCCAAATTAGTAAGAAGCTTTTTAGCGGCTGGATGGGTAGGGGACATGTGATTCCCTTCTAGCAATTGCTCATTGAGCAACCTGTCATTACATGAACAAGTCAGCCCCTTGATCAAATTATTGAATTGTAATTTGCACTTTATCATGGTTAGGATACAATGTATTTACTTGAAAATCTCTGTGATTGAGGCGTCAGATTGCAAATTAAGCATTGCCAATGCGGTACGGAGAGCTGAGATTTTTACACCACTGTAAAGCGGCATGCGTGCAAGACTTTGCATCATCTCTTCATCTTTATCGTCGCTATCATGCCGTCGATATGAATGGGATGAATGAGGTTGGTCCGTAGTATTGTGTTCAATGTTGTCGTCTTCTATGCTTTCAATGATGGGATCCATGTCAAAGAGCTTGTGCAACATCTACTCCATCTTTACTTCTTGAAATGCCACATCAGGTATTGGTTGGGAGAACTCAGTCGATGGCTGCTCGTTTGTAAATTGTCTTCTCTGGGATGAACTTGTAGAAATATCTACTTGCGGAGTTTGACCTTCTAGACCATGAGATCAATAACACAGGTCTTATAGTTGCTCAATCGAAAAGAGACCGTGATTGCGTATGTGTTGGTCGCAAATTTTTTGTATTTGAAAGATATGATGCTTGCGATGCGCACAAGGATACTCCATCCTATCGTCCATACTTTATCTACCAATGATGCAACAAATAATTAAAACACTTTAGTTTTTATAACTACACACTACTAATAGGTACATGACAATACATGACAACCTCACATTCTCTAGCCAGGCCCGATCCCCACACACCTCGGTCTAGAGGTGCACGGAGATTAGGACCACAAGGTAATAATCTCGTCTTTATTGGTCAATGACTATATATTAAGGTTCTTGAAGTCTGATTGCATTTTTCAACTATTTGCTGCTAGCTCTCACAACCTCACATTCTCTAGCCAGGCCCGATCCCTGCACACCTCGGTCTAGAGATGCAAGGAGATTAAGACCACAAGGTAATAATTTTGTCTTAATTGGTCAATGTCTATATATTAAGGTTCTTGAAGTTTGTATGCACTTTGAAAGTCTGATTGCATTTTTTCAACTATTTGCTGCTATCTCTAACAACCTCACATTCTCTAGCCAGGCCCGATCCCCGCACACCTCGGTCTAGAGGTGCACAAATATTAGGACCACATGGTAATAATCTTGTCTTTATTGGTCAAGGACTATATATTAAGGTTCATGAAGTCTATGTGCACTTTGGAAGTCCGATTGCCTTTTTCAATTATTTGCTGCTAGCTCTAACAACCCCACATTCTCTAACCAGGCACAATTCCCGCACACCTCGGTCTAGAGGTGCATGGAGATTAGGACCACAGGATAGTAGTATCGTCTTTATTGGTCAATGACTATATATTAAGGTTCTTGAAGTCTGTGTGCACTTTGGAAGTCCGATTGCATTTTTTCAACTATTTGCTGCTAGCTCTAACAACCTCACATTCTCTAGCCATGCCAGGACCACAAGGTAATAATCTCGTCTTTATTGGTCAATGACTATTTATTAAGGTTCTCAAAGTTTGTGTGCACTTTGGAAGTCCGATTGTGTTTTTTCAACTATTTTTTGCTAGCTCGAGCTCTAACAATCTCACATTCTCTAGCCATGTCCGATCCCCGTACACCACAGTCTAGAGGTGCAAGGAAATTAGGACCACAGGCTCAATGACTATATATTAGTGTTTATGAAGTTTATGTGTACCTAACCTAACCTATAATCTAAACTATACCCTAACCTATAACAAAACCTAACCAAAGTCCGTTTGCGTTTTTTGAAGTACACGAGTCATTCTTGAAGTCCATTTGCGTTTTTTTCTACTATTTGCTGCTAGCTCTAACTTATAATCTAACCTAACCTATTACCTAAACCTAACCTATAACCTAACCTAACCAAATTCCGTTTGCATTTTTAGAAGTACACAAGTCATCTTCGAAGTCTGTTTGCATTTTTTCTACTATTCATTTTTCGCTAGCTCTAACCTAACCTACAATCTCACCTAGCCTATAGCCTAAAACTAACCTAACCTAACATAGCCTATAACCTAAACCTAACCTATAGGCTAACCCAATCAGAGTCTGTTTGCATTTTTTCTACTATTTGTCGCTAGCTCTAACCTAACCTATAATCTAAGCCTAACCTAACCTAACATAACCTAACCTATAACCTAAACCTAACCTATAACATAACCTAATCGAAGTTCGTTTGCGTTTTTAGAAGTACACAAGTCATCTTTGTTTGGCTGCTAATAAATGGACATTGTGTTCAAAAAATTAGAACTTATGGTATGGTGTATAAAGCCGCTTAGGCTAGGCTACTTCAAATTGGATTAAGATATAAAACCTAAAATCAGTCCCATAATTTCAAAAACCACATAATTCAAAACAGAATTAAAACAAGATTTTTTAATAAACCAAAACGAAATTTTTCATAATTCAAAACAAAATTTCACAACACAAACCATAATTTAATTTAAAGCATTGAAAGTTTAAAGCATGAAATTTTCTTTTATCAATATACAAATTAATCTAAATAAATTTAATATGCATTAAAAGTTCAAGCATCCACATGCGGCCTATTTGAGCAAGAAAAAGTGTTGTAAATGTCCGCGAACTTGCAAAAATGCACACACACACACACACACACACACACACACACACACACACACACTATGTTAAACCCTAAACCCTAAACCTACAAGTAGACCTGAAAACAATATCATCTTAGTGCTATAGAGTAGTCCACGAGCAAGATTAGCACCTCCGACAACTTGTTTCACACTAGATCTGTAAGAGGTGAGGAGCAAGAGATCAAGAGAAAAGGCGCAAGAAGAAGAGAAATGCGCACAGAAAGCCCGCAGTTTGTTTTTTGCAAGGTCCGATGGAACAAGTATCGGTACATGTGTCCAAAAAAGCATTCGTACAGGCGTCGAAACGTGCATCACAGCAAGCGTCGAGAAATACATTGGAATACATGTCGGAAATTTAAAAAATTTTAAAAACTTCATCTCCCTCCATACTTACCGACACATATACCGAGGCCGCCATTGACGCCGGTAATTTGGCGCCGGAATTTAAGTGACCTCTTGTCGTGGGGTGTTAATTTTTGAAGGATAAACTCTTTATTTGCCATGCAAAATCTTTAAAACATATAAACTTCATGAGTGATGTTTGGCATGACATGTGCCCTAGAAATGCTGCAAAAAAATAGAAAACAAAGAGTTGAACACAAGCATTGTTCGCAAAAAAAAAGTCATAAAATCTAATATCTAACCAACCCAAATGATTTTCTCATATTAAATTGATCACTTAATGTGGGAGAATAAATGGGAACAAGTGCTAAGATATAGATATGTGCTTATAGATCTATCTCAACACGGGGCCAATAGTAAAGGGGCCCAAATGGGAGATGGTCTATCAAGAGCAAGGCTTACCAATGGAGCATAAGACCTTAGGGTTAGCTTCATTGAGGACCTCCAATAATGTGTGTAAAAGTCCTTTGACCTTAGGTAAGCTAGGGCTGAGCTTGAGGTGGGAACCCGGCCCAAGCTCAAGGTGCTTGTCGTGCTTGAGGTGCTTGTCCTGCTTGAGGTGCTTGTCATGCTTGAGGTGCTTGATTAAGATGCTTGAGGTGCTTGACTAGCTCCATGCTTGAGGTGCTTGACTTGGTGCATGATTAAGGTGCTTGAAGTGCCTTGAGAAGCTTGCCTGAGATGCTTGTGGGAACACCCCCTACTTCAAGTGCTTAGTCATGCTTGATGACTAAGGGGCTTGCTCATCCAAAGTCAAAAAGATCCCTACAAGGAGGGGGGCGAGCCTACAAGGGGGGGGGATGAGAGAGAACACACACACACACACAAGGGAAGCCCCAGCTTGAAGAGGCAGCAAGGACACTTGTCAAGTTCCTCCCCATGTTGCCCTCATGGTGTGCCTGAAGCCTATTGGTTGGCCACCCAAGGGGTCCAATGATAATTTAGGATATTTAATTAATTTATTTTGCATTTATCAAGTCCTCTCTCTCAAAGGGGAAAGGGGGACACTTGTCCCAAGGCTACCCATGTTGCTTGTAATGGCTCCTGCTTGTGATTGGCTAGGCCTGGAGGGGTCCAATGATCTTCAAGTATGAGCTACAAGGGGGGGTCGACCCAAGCAAGCTAGGGGTGTACTTAGGGGGTATACTCACCCACACACACTCACAAACACTCTCATTGTGTACTATGCAAAGTGAAAGAACTCCCTCTCCTTCTCCAAGGAAGTAGAGGTTGAGAGCCTACACCAACACTCTTGGCTATGGAGTGCAAATCCATCCAAGATCCATGCTTCAATGCTTGAGCTTGCCATCTATTTCTTCTTCATTACTATGCTATTATGTATGCTAGCACAAGAGTTATGATAAGTGAGGAACTAGCTCTTTCTCGTATGAAATGTTTCTTCTTCCTCTTCCCTACCCTCATTCCGTGCTAGCTCTCTCCACCTTCGAAGGTGTTTGAGGTCTTGGGACTCAGGCTTGGTATAGTTAAAGCTTTCTTCAAGTTTAGGTTATGCTATGATGGTGATGCATGAAGCTTTCCATCTTCATTGCTTCACCTAGGTCACAAGGAACACAAAGAATGTATTGTAACAAGTCTCTCTTTATGGGAGAAATCATAATACAAATGCCTATTGGAGGGGGGACCGGATCCACATAAATCCGGTCCTCAACTGTTGTCATGTTCTCTAAATTCTCTCTCTTGCAAAATTATTGTCCATGCCAAGTTAACTAATTGCTATAATTATGTTGTTATCTTCAATTATGCCTACCCGCTATGCTCACAAAATCATTTCTTGAAAGTACTCTCATTAAATTCCGCTACTCTCAAAATGAATAGGCAAATTCCATTACATTGGTATCAGAGCATTTGGTTTCTCTTTTCTTGCTTAAGAAGAGAGGTCCTTAAGTAGCCTATAAATGGTTGATGTTGTTAATTATAATAGAGTAAGTGGAATTGGGATCTAATATCGGTTTTGTTAAGCCCACTATGTGGGGGATGGTGCACACCTCGGGAGCTTTGGACTTAATAATGGAGTCTTTTTTAGACTTGCCTATGGCTTTACCATTATTGAGCCATAAGAAGTCCGAAAGGAGCTAGCCCTTGGCAACTCTGCTATGTTAGACCTACTCCTCTACTCTCTATAATTAACCACTTTGAGCCGTGGGTGTAGATACTTAAGAGCCGATTTTCAAAGTCTAAGAGGAGTGTCAACTAAGGTTTTGAACTGCCAAAGCATACACTAAGTATAAACATAAATTTTGTTAACATGGCTGACAATAATCAAGAGAGTAGAATGAACATTGATAGCTTTGATTTTGCACATGAAGGTGCTAATGATGATGCTCCCATGTTTGTGAATTATCTCGTCGCTAGGTTGCAGCAAGCTATGGGCAACCCTGCTTTGCAAGCCAAAGTTACTCAACAACTTCGTGCTTATGGAATTTCCCTTCCTCTCCCAGAGGAGAGAGAGCTTAGGAGGCCTCTTGAAGAGACCCCCAAAAGAAGACTCTCTCCCATTCGAGAGGAGGAATCCAAAGAGAAAGAAAGCAATGAAAGTCTAAGTTCTTCTGAAGAGGTGGCTCCACGAAGACGGCGGTCAAGACGATCGCCTACTCCTCCCAAGAGGAAAAGAGCAACCTATAGTCCTTCTCCTCATCACTCTGAAAGGCAAGAGAGGAAACAAAGGAAGAAAAGGGCTAGGAAGAGGTCACCCTCTTCTCCTTCTTCTTCACCTTCCTCCTCTTCCGATGAAATTTATGGCTATTCTCCTAGAGAATACAAGAGGGGAGGAAATCGCAAATCATTTCCTGCATGGCGAAGGTCACAAAATCTAAAGAAGTTCAAGGAGGGAGGAAAGAGTATCTCTTTTCTCACCTACGATGGCACCTTTGGTGCTATCGACAAAGTGTTGGCCTTCATCCAGCAATTTGATGTGTCCTTTGGGGACGAGGGCTTCACAGAGTCTTCCAAGCTACGCCATGTAGCTATGCACTTCCAAAAATCAGCTCGTCAATGGTGGGCTAGCCTTCATGGCAATGGAGAAACCCCAAAGACATGGAAAACTCTACGAGTTTCCATCATGAAGCAATTTCTTCCAAGTGATACTAAAGATAAAGTTCTTACCGAATGGCGCGGCTTGAAGCTTCTCTCTCATGAGTCTATCAACAAGTATGTAGACAAGTTTTGGGATTTACATCTCAAAGCTACTGTCTTTCAAAAGATAGACTTTGCCGAGCAAAGACAGCAATTCTGTGTGGGATTACCTAAAGAGATGGCCGAATACATCAACTCTCAACGGCCCGGTACTATTACCGAAGTAATCCACCACACCATGGTTGCTTCACGCATCAATTTCCATCAAGGGGCTAGACGTAATGTCAAGCCCATGGAAAACAAAGATAAAAATGATACAAAGGGGAAATCCAATGCTCAAAATAATTCCCAAGGCACTTCCGACAACAACAATAACAACAACAACAATCGGTCCAAGGAGAAGGGAGTTTACAAAGGTAAAAACAAACTCTCTCCTGAAGAGCTTGAAGCTTTTCGCAAGGACCATAAATGTTTCAAGTGTGGGGAGCAAGGACATGGCTATCGTTCTTTCCCCAAGAAGAATACTCGCAATGAGACTCCTAGGGATTCCACCATCGAAGCTCCAAAAGAGGATGCTCATTGCAAAGGATCATCACTCTCCTATGCTTGGGGAAAGGTAAGAGAGCATGATGCCTTCATCTTGTTTGACACTGGCTCTACTCTCAACTTCATATCAATAGAGTTGGCCACCAAGTTGGGCATTCAAGATTTTGAGATGGGAGATATAGTAACAGCTGATGCAACTTTCAAGGGACAACAAGCCTCCGTTACTCCCTTGATTAGGAAGTTGAGGCTTCATGTCCAAAGCTATGTCGACAAAGAAGACTTCTTCATCTCTCCTCTCCAACATCAGGATGTTATCCTAGGGGCACCATGGTTTGATCGCATGGCTGCCAACATGAAGTTCCCTGAAAGGAGAATTTACTTCACCTACATGGGAAAGAACATGTATATAGATGCTAGTGAGCGTGGTCGCACTATTCCACTTGTAAATCCTCTTTCTTTTGATAAATCAATGAAGAGCTCAGTTTCTGCGTACATGATTTATGTCAAAGAGTCTCTAAAAGCTAATAATGTTTCATCAAATGAAAATGATAGGAATCAAGAAGAGTTAGACTTGTCTACTTTTCTAAAAGGATTCCAAGATGTGTTCATCGATGATATCCCTATGGACCTACCTCCAAAACGATGGGATGATGACCATCGTATTGAGCTCCTTCCAGGAAGCTCACCGCCTAACAAACCTCCTTATCGAGTCTCACAAGCTCAACAAGAGGAGATTATGAGGCAAGTATCCTGTTGGTAGACAAAGGGATGGTGAGGCCTAGTTCCTCTCCCTTTTGTTCTCCAGTCCTTTTAGTGCAAAAGAAAGATGGTACATACCGTATGTGTGTGGACTATCGAGCACTAAACCATATCACTATCAAAAACAGATTTCCCGTGCCTCGGGTAGAAGATCTGTTTGATAAGCTACAAGGCTCTACCTACTTCAGTAGGATTGACCTTAAGAGTGGCTATCATCAAATAAGGATAGTGGATGAAGATATCCTAAAGACCGCGTTTCGCACAACATTTGGTCTTTATGAATATCTAGTCATGCCTTTTGGCTTGACTAATGCACCAGCTACTTTCAATCGTCTCATGGAGAAAATTTTTAGACCATATCGTAAATTCACTAAAGTGTTCTTTGATGATATCATCATCTACTACAAATCTTTGGAAGAACATAAGCAACATCTCCAAGTGATTTTTCAAGCCTTGAGGGAAAACAAACTTTTTCTCAACCAAAAGAAAAGTGAATTCTTCCTTCAAGAGATTCAATATCTAGGTCATATTATCTCTCACAATGGTATTCATATGGATCCATCAAAGTTAGAGGTAATAAAATCATGGCCTAACTCAAGGAATCTACATGAGCTAAGAAGCTTTATTGGTATGTGTGCATACTATAGACTCTTCATAGCAGAATTCTCTCAAGTAGCAGGACCACTACATGACTTAACAAAGAAGAACGTTAAGTTTGTATGGACTGCTAAGGAGCAAAATGCTTTTGAAAAACTCAAAGAGAAGCTTACTTCCCAACCAGTCCTCGTGCTTCCGGATCTCTCAAAACCATTTGAGGTCCAATGTGATGCTTGTGGTGATTGCCTTGGAGCGGTTTTGCTTCAAGAAGGGCATGCCATAGCATATGAGAGCCGAAGGCTCAATAGTGATGAACGAGTCTTGGGAATTTATGAGAAAGAGCTTTTAGTTGTTCTACATGCCCTAGATACATGGAAGCACTACCTATTGGGGACTCCATTTATCCTATGAACCGACCACCAAAGTCTCAAGTATTTCATGACGCAAACCAAACTTTCCGACAAACAAATGAGGTGGGCAAATTTTCTTTCGCAATTTAATTTCCATATTTCTCACATAGTTGGTAAGTACAATCAAGTTGCCGATGCACTTTCACGACGACCAAAAGTTAATGCGGTATCTATAGCTACTCACAATGATCTATCCTCTATGATAGATGAGTATGCTACTGACCCTGACTTTAGAGACATAATGTCAGCCCTTGCTTTGGGGAAGAAAGAGGAACCATTCACCTTGCAGGATAGTTATCTTCTCCACGGAAATAGGCTATGTGTTACCCATTCCCTTCGTGAGAAGGTTATGTATGAATCCCATGCTCCTCCATATGCAGGGCATAGAGGTATTCAACCTACTCTCCGAGGAGTAGAGACGTATTTCTATTGGCCTACCATGAAAGTGGACATACAAGAGTATGTTTCAAAATGTGTAGTATGCCAAAAGACCAAGTATGATAGAGGAAAGCAACCTGGATTACTCCAGCCATTGCCTATTCCAAATTCGCCATGGGAGAGTATATCCATGGATTTCATCTTTGGATTACCCAAGTCTATCCATGGGAATACAGGAATATGGACAATAGTCGACAGGTTTAGCAATCAAGCACATTTTATTCCTATCAAAAAGACTATTAAGGCACATCAAATGGCAACTCTCTTCATATCTCATATTTTCAAGCACCATGGATTACCCACATCCATCGTGTCAGATAGAGATCCTAGAATGACCAGTAATTTGTGGAAAGGTCTCTTTGAAAATCTAGGAACAAGATTGAATTTATCTTCGCCCTATCACCCACAAACGGATGGCCAAAGTGAGATAGCCAATCTTACGATACTCGATCTACTCAAGACTTATGTTATCGAAGTAGATCAACGCTCACAATGGGAAAAGTATTTACCTCTAGTAGAGTATGCCTACAATAATACTGTCCATACTTCTACGGGGAAAGCACCTTTCGAGATCATAGAGGGAAGACCTAAAAGTCCCTTGCTACTCAAAGTACATAGGAAGATCTTCGCCGCCGATGAGTATAGCCGTGACCTACAAGAATCTTTTCAAAAGATTAGGGAGGCTATAGCCATCTCTCAACAAAGGCAAAAAGCTGCTGCTGATAAGCACATAAGAGCCTTAATGTTCAAAGAAAATGATTGGGTATTACTCAAGTTTCCTAAGGCTCGATTAAGGCAAACGACGGGCAAAAATCCTACGGGCCATCAAAAGTATTATGCTAAACTAGCAAAAAGATACTATGGTCCTTTCCAAATCTTGAAGCCCATCAATGAGACGGCTTATCAACTCAAGTTGCCCAACCATTGGCTTATACACAATGCCTTTCATGTAAGCCTACTTAAGACCTACAAAGGAGAGCCACCAACTGAACCAATTATTGAAGACCCTCCCGAAGTTGAAGACCAAGAAGAGGTGCTACAACCCGAAGCTGTCCTTTGGCATGAAGACAAGGTACTACGACATGGTAAGATAATCCGACGGTATCTTATCAAGTTCAAAAATTATCCTTTTGAGATACTAAATGGATGCAAGAAGTACAACTTAAGGATAGTATGAACCTTGTCAATGCTTACAATGCTACATTAGAGTAAGCAAATGTACAACTCTCTTTTAAATGACTCATGTTTTTGTCTTATAAGACTAATCCTCTTTTTAATTGTGCACAAATTTAACTAGTATGCATGCTTAGAATCATGTTTGTGATGACGACGTCTCTCAAACACCAAGTAGAATTTGTCACTCTACTTTGGGAGAATGAAATGGACTAAAGAGCAGACATGCTTGCGGCAGCTATGTCTCCCAAGCACCAAATGGATTAGTCATCCATCTTGGAAAGATGTCGTAGGGTAAGAAAGGGATCCTCTACCCGCTAAGTACGATTGACTAATGACTAAGGCTTTATCTCTTCTACCTCATAGTCGAGGATGACTATGATTTCAAGAGAGAGGTAATGTCATAAAATCTAATATCTAACCAACCCAAATGATTTTCTCATATTAAATTGATCACTTAATGTGGGAGAATAAATGGGAACAAGTGTTAAGATATAGATATGTGCTTATAGATCTATCTCAACACGGGGCCAATAGTAAAGGGGCCCAAATGGGAGATGGTCTATCAACAGCAAGGCTAACCAATGGAGCATAAGACTTTAGGGTTAGCTTCATTGAAGACCTCCAATAATGTGTGTAAAAGTCCTTTGACCTTAGGTAAGCTAGGGCTGATCTTGAGGTGGGAACCCGGCCCAAGCTCAAGGTGCTTGTCGTGCTTGAGGTGCTTGTCATGCTTGAGGTGCTTGATTAAGATGCTTGAGGTGCTTGACTAGCTCCATGCTTGAGGTGCTTGACTTGGTGCATGATTAAGGTGCTTGAAGTGCCTTGAGAAGCTTGCCTGAGATGCTTGTGGGAACACCCCCTACTTCAAGTGCTTAGTCATGCTTGATGACTAAGGGGCTTGCTCATCCAAAGTCAAAAAGATCCCTACAAGGAGGGGGGCGAGCCTACAAGGGGGGGGGGATGAGAGAGAACACACACACACACACAAGGGAAGCCCCAGCTTGAAGAGGCAGCAAGGACACTTGTCAAGTTCCTCCCCATGTTGCCCTCATGGTGTGCCTGAAGCCTATTGGTTGGCCACCCAAGGGGTCCAATGATAATTTAGGATATTTAATTAATTGATTTTGCATTTATCAAGTCCTCTCTCTCAAAGGGGAAAGCGGGACACTTGTCCCAAGGCTACCCATGTTGCTTGTAATGGCTCCTGCTTGTGATTGGCTAGGCCTCAAGGGGTCCAATAAGCTTCAAGCATGAGCTACAAGGGGGGGTCGACCCAAGCAAGCTAGGGTGTGCTTAGGGGGTATACTCACCCACACACACTCACAAACACTCTCATTGTGTACTATGCAAAGTGAAAGAACTCCCTCTCCTTCTCCAAGGAAGTAGAGGTTGAGAGCCTACACCAACACTCTTGGCTATGGAGTGCAAATCCATCCAAGATCCATGCTTCAATGCTTGAGCTTGCCATCTATTTCTTCTTCATTACTATGCTATTATGTATGCTAGCACAAGAGTTATGATAAGTGAGGAACTAGCTCTTTCTCGTATGAAATGTTTCTTCTTCCTCTTCCCTACCCTCATTCCCTGCTAGCTCTCTCCACTTTCGAAGGTGTTTGAGGTCTTGGGACTCAGGCTTGGTATAGTTAAATCTTTCTTCAAGTTTAGGTTATGCTATGATGGTGATGCATGAAGCTTTCCATCTTCATTGCTTCACCTAGGTCACAAGGAACACAAAGAATGTATTGTAACAAGTCTCTCTTTATGGGAGAAATCATAATACAAATGCCTATTGGAGGGGGGACCGGCTCCACATAAATCCGATCCTCAACTTTTGTCATGTTCTCTAAATTCTCTCTCTTGCAAAAGTATTGTCCATGCCAAGTTAACTAATTGCTATAATTATGTTGTTATCTTCAATTATGCCTACCCGCTATGCTCACAAAATCATTTCTTGAAAGTACTCTCATTAAATTCCGCTACTCTCAAATTGAATAGGAAAATTCCATTACAAAAAATGAGAGTCAACATGCCATTAACAAACTTATGCATTGGAAGTGTCAAGTGAAAGAAGCAACTCTGCTTCTTTTGATCTCGACAACTCAAGGAATTGGCAACAAACACTAACATGGTATTCATCATTGTCTGAGTAATCTATCACAAAAAATAATAATAATCATTTGTTAAAAAAAAGCTTTACAACAAAAGAGTGAAAAAACTGAAAGATCTCTTGTCTTTGATTCTCTTCCACCATGTTTTTAGCCTATGGTTGCCATCCCATACCTAAAACGTTTTCCCTTTTAGCTCCTAGAACTCTCTACCAAGTGCTCTCTCAAACTCAACATTTCTTTCCCACCAAAGTGGTCCCCATTCCTCCAAATACGTTGTGGTCACGGGAATGGTATCTCCTCTAGAATCCCCAATGTACACAAGAAAATGCCCCAGAGTTTCTATAAACCCAATAGAATCAAAGCAGGAAATGAGCCATTCTACATCATCTCTAGAAAACCTAATAGCCTCATGCACCATGAGTCGACAAAGTGAAACAGGAGGAAGTAGTGTCTTCTTCTTGACATAAAACTGACTTAGAACATCTTTCATCAAGCCAAGAAAAATTTGATTGCCTATGTGTTTGGAATGCTTATTCTCTTCATCCCCTTCATGATCACTATCTTCTTCATTGTCATGAGGATCTTCAATGTGAACATTGGTCTCTACATAGAGAAAACAAGTAACAAACATTTGATTATCCAAAAACATACGAAATCAGGATTAGATAGTCTAAAGTATTTAATTTACACAAATTTTGCAAGAGTCTCCTTTGTACGGAGAAAACCTTTTATAAAAAAAAAACCGCATAATATATGGAAAATAATATATAGTTTTTAGTTTATATAAAACCAGTAATTTACAGTTAAGTACATATTACATAAAGTAGACTACATACTACTTAAAAACCATTAAGGATTACCCTTCACTATTCTTGAGATGAGGGGCATCTCAAATTCTAAGTTGGGGAGATTGTAACATCTCTACTTCTGAATTTCACACAAGTCTATTATGCATTTGAATTTTTCAACTATCACTCATTATTTAAGATATTTGAGTTCAAATTATGAACCGTAAGCTGAGAAAACCTAGAATTTAAAATTTACACTACAAACTTTTAACATGTTTAACTATACAAAAGACTGTCTAACTTATTATAATACTTATTTATTGTAGAATTTTCTCTTACTACTGTAAAGCTAGTCTAAGACTGTAAAGTTTAACTTGAAAATGTAAAGGAAGTTATCATTAAGGAAATAAAATAATTATAAAGTCAAAAGATACATATGGACGACACATGAAGGCACATGGACTCACATAGGAGGGGACAAAGTGGGACACACAGTCACATGGAAAGGAGAGGTTAGTCTTGACTAATCTTAATGAGGGGCGCTATGTGGCCTTATCTCTTGATGATGAGGACAAATTGGTCAAGCTGATGGGTACCACAAGGGGACCAAAAATGTGGGTATGAATTTTAGAAAAAAATTATTTTTTAATTTTTTTGGAAAAAAGTTGGACGTTTTTATTTTTGCTATAAAAGATCATCCATACTCACACTTTAGACATTGAGATTGCCTCTATAACGCTGACAAAGTGTTGTCACTTCTCTCTAAGAGAAGTGGACGCTTTCCCTTAGAGAGAAGGCGTCCACAAACCACTAAGTGAGCAAAAACTCTAGTGGATTAGTAAGTACAAAAAAAATGGCTCCAAAGCGTGCTCAAACCCAAGGTGTTAATGATCATGAAGCGGGTACAAGTAACGGAGGAACTCCTGCGGAACATGCTATGTCTCCACCAATCGGATCAATCGGAGCTATGATACAGGTTAGTATTGGAGTTTCAAGCTATGCATCATTGCATATACGAGACCATAGAAATATATTAGTTACCTTATGAAAAACACGGACCGAAACCAAGGAGCTTAACCCCAAGAAACTCAGCATATGTTAGACAAGTAGAAAAGAATGTCTGGTTTAGCTGGTTGCTATAGGAAAGAATGTTTTTCCAAAACCTTCAGTATGGTTTCTCTCAAGTCTCTCTACTTATTAGCGCTGGCATTATGTGGCAGTTGTCGAGGCGTGAGATGATGCCCAGGATGGCACCGCTGATAATGTGGTGAGGGTACACCCAGATTAGCCCAGTTGGATACAGCAGTTTTGTTTTGCCATGGTGTGAGGATGACGCTCAGATTGGCACCATTATTAATGTGGCAGGAGTACGTCTAGATTAGCACAACAAGTACTTGTCGAGCAGCATGGGACACTTAGGATGACAAGGGTTTTTATGAATAATGTATATACCAATCAGACATAATAGCATAAGTAGAGATTCTTAAGTGAGCCTAATCCAAGGGTTGTTGGTTTAAAATTGGACGACTTCTTGTTTGACTATTGTCTGTAATACTGTTTGAAGGGTTGTTTTAACGAACGTGTACCATAAATAAAGTAAAGGAACATGTATGTTTAAACAGTGCGGTAGTAATTGAATAACAAAAGAAGGGTGAGCGCGGTGTGGAAAGTGGGCGAATGATACCCCGACGGTATCATTCTATGGACGGGTGGACCCGATGAGTCGGGTAACTTTCCAACGCTAGAATTTCTCTTTTTTTTAGTCATAAATCTTAAAAGAGATTGACCTTCAAAGCTGTGCTTCTGAAACATGGAGAAAAAAGCACACAGGTCGGTCACTCTAAGATTTATATCTTTAGGTATTATTGATTATAGATAGTTCTTAGATAGGGTTATGGTGGGCATGCTTCTCCATAGTGAGATAGGACCAATCCTTCATTAACGGTTCATGCCCGTGGCTACGTAGTAGCTAAGGCAATGTCGGTTGGTTTTTCTTTCTCAAGATTGGAGACCTATCAAAGGTACTCCGCTCCTCTCAAAAGGGAGCAGGGATCTCACAGTGCATCCATGAAGAGAGTCAGGGAAATAGGGCTATGGCTTCTATCCCACATTAGTTGGCATGCACGATCTAGGATTTGTTAGAGTGGATGAAGGAGTTCCAGCTAAGCATAATGGATAGGGGACAACCAAGGGGAGGAAGAGGTAGGCCAAATGTGTGGAAGTGCTACAACTGCTATGAAGAGGGTCATTAAGTTCCAAATATCCCCATCCTCCTAAGGAAAGAGGGGGTATATATCCTTTGTTTGGCAAAGGTAGAGGACAAGGATAGTTTAATGGTCCAAGATAATAGCAAGCTGAAAAATCTATGGATCCAGCTCCACCAAAAAATGAAAAAAGTCACTAGGGTCAATATCATCAGTATGGACAAGCATGAGTTGGATTTTTTGGCTAACAAGAGAGGTCAAGATGTGAAAGAGAAATAGAGCCCGTGAGAGAAACCAGAGCTCACAAGGTAAGGGGAAGGTATTTGAGGGTAAAGAGAAACTGAAGACTAGCAAGAGGAGGAGTAGTCACAAGATTAAGTAGGTGGAATTTCAACTTGGGTGTGGTCACTCGGGATATGACTTGGTAAGTGATGTTCAAAACCAAGAGGCTAACATTACTTTTGGATAGTTGCTGCCATTGAATCCCAAGAAAAGGAGGTAGTGGTCTACAAGTGTGAGTATGAGGTTACCAAGGGTCAAGGGTAAAGTACATGATGTGCAAAATATGGCTTTAAGAGTGGAAAGTCCAACGGATGTGCTTCCTCTTGTGGAGGAAATTATTGAGAAGAAAATGCAGGTGCATGTATGCATAGATGGTGGAGCCCAAGTCTATGTCATGAAGGAGGCAGCTATGAGGGATTCAAGTGTCAAAGTGGTAGCCAAATCAAATGTTCACATGAGGATGTCCAATCATGCCAAAGCTAGATATTTGGATGTGGCTCAGGATGTGAGGGTGAAGGTAATGGGAATAGAGTGTTTTATCAACTTCTTTGTGATAAAAGCAAGTCATGATTCTTTATCTAACACTTTAGGGAGTCCATGGATTCTTACAATAAGTGACAAGAAGTACTAGGAGAGCACGGTGTTCACTTTCATCGATAAAGAAAAAGGAAGGCAGGTAGTGCTAGATCTGAAGACTAAAGAGAGCCATTTTCATCCTGTGATAGCCAAAGACGAAGATGATCAACAACAATCTATGAGTACGAGACCAAGACAACTTATGATGAGGGCTACACTAGTAATATGGAGGAAGAGGAGAATAATGATGATATGCTGGAGTTTGATGCTAACTTGTTTGGTGTTACGATAGAGGATCCCCCTATAGGGAAAGGTATGCAGTCCCATGTCTGTGGTATAGGTGCAGATCAGGTGGTGGATATATTGGGCAGAGATCTAACCGAGTAGGAAAAGGAGTGTTATGTCCATCTTTGTGCTTCTTATTCTAATCTTTTTGGAATGGAGTACAAGGATTTAAAAGGGGAAAAAGGAGTGGAGCACAACACTATACTTAAAGAAGGATACTTTCCAAAGACACAAAAGCTAAGAAGGCCAGGGGAGATTCAAAAGGAGGCCCTATGGTAGGAAATTAATAAGATTTTGGATGTAGGTATCATCTACCAATTGAAGGAGTCAGAGTGGGTCTCACCCGTGGGTCATCACTCCAAAGATTTGAGAGTGTGTGTTGACTACAATCCATTGAATGCAGCTACCAAATAAAACCAATATCCCTTGCCATTCTAGGATGAAATCTTAAATTAGGTAGAAGATTATGAAAGGTATTCAATTATGGATGGTTTTTTAGGATACTTCTAGATAGGTATTGTGCTTGAGGACTAGTTGAAGACTACTTTTATTTTGTAGAATGTCGTTTGGCCTAGTGAATGCTGTTGAATGCCGTTTTGCTTATCGTAGAATTCCGTTTGGCCTGGTGAATTCATATGCTACCTTTTAGGATTGGATGAATAGAGTATTCATTACATACTTAGGTAGGTTTATTAGGGTGTTTATGGATGATATTGGATGCTACAACTCTAGGTTAGAGCATCTGTTGAAGCTACAATTGTGTTTTCAAAGGCTCGATGAAGAAGGTGGTGAGAAATTGAACCCTAAGAAGTGTAAGTTGGCACAACCTTGTCCACATTTGTTGGATCATTTGGTGTCATAGAATGGGATAGAGGCTGAGACAAAGAGGGTGAAGGCTCTAGTGCTAATGAAGCCTCCATCAAATGCCCAGGGTTTGGATTTGTTCGTGCATAAGCTAACGTACTTGTCATGGTTTTTTTTGGATGCTTTCACAATACGTGTATCCTTTGCAAAAGATGGCTTAGAAATTCCATGGTTTCCATTGGACTAAAGAAGCACAAGGATTTTGACAAAGTGAAGGAGATTCTATGTCAATTACCCACGGTGTGCCCTCCAAATCGCGAAGCCAATTTCTATCTTGCCATGACGGTGGGTATTGCGGCTATTGGAACGATGTGGTTGCAGAAGGTAGGCAAGAGCTACAAGCCCATTTACTTTGAAAGCAAGGTGATAAGTCATGGGGAGACCCGAGGGATTCACCATGGAAAATTTACCACACCATGTAAGTGCAGGGGAGGGGGTTTTTTTTACAAGTGAAGTAAGTGTATAAGTTAGGGGCATGCCCCCAATAATTTATCTCCCAAGCTGAAAAATAAGGGCGGGGGTATCATATTTATGTGGGAGGGGGGGGGGAGAAGTGAGAAAAGGAAACAATGAGAGGACGTTTTTGTGTTTCAAAATCATGTCTTCCCAAAAGAGTCTTCCCTTGAACTTGTGAGTCAATAACTACAAAGATACATGCAAGATCTAACATTGCTTTATATCAACTGCTTGTTTTGTGATTATAGTTCATTTGTTGAGGGATGAAAGCTATAAAGAGTTTGCATAGGTGCAAATTTACACAGAGACCTAACACAAATTTATAACCATGTTTTTTGAGTAATTTAGATGGTTCAAAATTGGACGAGTAGCCAGAGTGCAGGCTGATCGGACACATAGTTTGAAACTCAAACTAAGACACATTGAGGGTACATCTAGTTATCATAAGAAGTGGTTCCTTAGTACGTTGCCATTCACTATGCTACACACTCTTTGATTAGTTACTTAGTTAGATCATGTGAGACTTAAATTTTATATGTAAGAGAGGGTTATGATAGTTTTCTTCATTGATTGTCGTATAAGCGTAGAAAGGGGGGTCATATTTCCTAATATGAGTCGTATATAGGGGTTTTATCAAGGTTGTCCGCTCGCAGGTGGCGTCCCGTTTTATATATAGAGTGAATCCCCCGGGTGGGGAGATGACTTACATTGAAGTCAAACAATGGGTGATGGATTTAGTTTTTTCATGCAGAAAGTTTAAAGTGCATCTAATTGTAGCAAGTTTAATGTGATTACATCTAACAATCTATTTCCTGAGGTGGTGCAACATTTAAAGCCAGGGAATCACATTATGAAGTGGGTGTTGGAGCTATAGTCATTTGAATTTGAATTCAAGATCAGCCATACCAACAAGTCCCACACTTAGCAGATATTTTGGTCAAAAAGGGTGTTGATTTGCCAATATATCCAAGAGTAGTGCAAGAAGAAGTTATGGAAGAGCCAAACTTGAAAAGTTCATTTACTATGTAGTTTGATGGAGCATATAGAAGAGTGGTTCAAAAAGCAGAAGGTAGGGCGGTGATAGAAAATACGCGGGGCAAGATTATCTTCTCCAAGGCTTATGATCTTGAAGATGTCCATACCAAGAATGAGTCAGAGTATCTAACTCTTCATTTGGATTTTAAGCAAGGTGTGGAGTTTGGCATCTCCAAGCTAGTGGTGAAAGGAAATTCTTTATCGGCTATAAAGAAAATTTTAGGTCAGTGATAGGTAAAAAGGGATTCCCTCAAGCATTGCTTGTTTACCATCCAAAAAATATTGAAGTTCTTTGAATCCATACAGCTCAAGCATGTTAAAAGGGGAAAAAATCAAGAAGAAGATCAACAGCAAGTAGTCAGGTGCAAGCTCATGTTGGATGTTTGTATGTGGAACCGGCCATCTATGAAGGTAGAGGAACTTTTAGGGGGGTAGATGATTTCTTGACTATAGGTCAGCTTGGAGGGTCTATCCAAGTTGTAGAAAAGAATGATTGTTCAAAAGGATACAGGTTTTCTTTGATACAAGAGGAGCTATTTGCACTCTGTGATCCTAGTTTGAGCGCTTGCTAAGCTCTTGTCTACAGCCAGAGGCCCGACGCTTTCCCGGTTGACCCTGGAGAACCACGCACTTTGACACCGCATCGTGTATTTTTAGCAAGTTGTGCACAATTGGCTCCCATTTTGGAAATTTTGCATGAGAGCTGGCCCTTGATCGGCCTTCATCAACTCATCTCTCACTTAATTGCACTGTGTGAATTCCGCCAAATCACTAGTGATAGCACTAGTGGGAGGCCCCCTACCTTCAAAAATATGGGCCAGAGAGAGAGAGAGAGAGAGAGAGAGAGAGAGAGAGAGAGAGAGAGAGAGAGAGAGAGAGAGAGAGAGAGAGAGAGACGTGCTTTGGGTGGAGAGCACAACAACATTATCATGTTGCAGCTCCTTATTATGTTGTGTTAAATAATAAGTGTATACTTGGTTAAGTTAGTAGATGGGTTCGTAGTAAGTGGGATGTCCAGCCAGTTGGCCTGAATCCCAACAAACTCCCACTTGAAGGCCAACGCAACCCAAGTGACTTGGTATGTACAACCGTGAAGCAATCTAGTGGCTTCAACCTATACCCATCAACTCACTGCAGTGTGTAAACCGCTCCAAAGCTAAGCCTTTCGTCAAAGCATCTGCTGGGTTGTCGTTAGTGTGTACCTTGACCAAATCATATCCTTGTTGAAGTTAGTTTAGCGTGAACAAAGCATTGTTATTGTACCTATTCTAATATGAGTGGAGTAATTAATGGATGTCATGGAGCCGTAGATGGAGGACTGAGGGGAGCAGCTCTCATGAGATGATACCTGACCTCAATGTGTTTTGATTTGGACTGAAACACGGAATCCCTTGCCAATGCAAAAGCACTCTGACTATCACAATATATCACTGGAGTCTCATCAATGCCAAGATTTCTCACCAAGCGAGATAACCATACAGCCTCTTTACTTGCATCCAACAATGCAAAGTACTCTGCTTTAGTAGTGGAAGATGGCGTACAATCTTGAAGAAATGACCTCCAAGATACTGCTGCTCCAACAAATATGAAGACATAGCTAGATGTCAATCTCCTATTGTCAACACAACCCGCATAGTCTACATCCGCATAACCCACGATGGATGCATCACTGTTCTCGAAGCATAAACACCAGCTGACCCGTACCTTTGAGGTACCTAAGAATGTGCTTCACTGCTTCCCAATGCTTGTTGCTGCCAAGATTTTCCATATATCGGCTCACCACCCCCACTGCAAAAGCAATGTCTAGTCTTGTGGCCACCATAGCATACATGAGACTTTCCACTGCCAAAGAATATGGTACCTTAGCCATTTCAGCTCGCTCAACATCAGATTTGGGTGCATCTTCCTTTGCTGAGTTTCAAGAATGCTTGCATTGGGGTACTCAATGCTTTTCCCCCTTGCATATTGAAACGTTGCAAAAATTTCTCAATGTATGTTTCCTGAGATAACTCAAGAATACGACGTTTGCGATCTCGTTTGATTCGCATGACAAGAAAGTGTGTAGCATCCCCCAAATCTTTCATTGCAAAATTATTGCTAAGTGTTTTCTTCAAGTTGGCAATTTCCACAATGGATTTTCGATCTATAAGCATGTCATCAACATACAAAATTAGAATGATCATCGAGCCATCATCTAGCTTTCTTGTGTACAAGCACTAATCCTCTTCGTTCCTTTTATATCCTTGAGACCTCATAAATGCATCAAATTTATGATACCACTGCTTTGAACCGTGCTTTAAGTCATAAAGTGCCTTTTTGAGCTTACATACTAGCTCCTCACGAGATGCATTCTCCTGAACAAACCCTTCAAGGTGCTTCATGTAAACATCCTCATCGAGATCCCCGTGAAGAAATGTTGTCTTCACATCCATTTGGACAAGTTCCATGTCCTCTGTAACATTTTCACTATGGTAGATGGAATCGTTATTTATAAAAAAAAAACACTATACATTATATATACATAGTCCGCATTGTTTATTGGAGAGTTGAACTCTTTAATGGACATTGAAAACTAAAATAATGCATTCTAATTTTCATAGATTATCACTAACTTGCAAAATCTAGCCTAGATTTCGAGCTTGTCTTGAAAAAATTTGACAAAATGTGACAAGATTTAGTGTAACTACCTATAGATGCTTCAAGCTATGATCTAAAAGCCAATTTAGTGCATTGGACAGGCAACGAGAGGCTCAGGGAGTCAACAACGTTGGAAGCTGCAGTGGAAGAAGTCAGGACTCGGACGCCAGCTCCAGCAGGTCGGGACGTCAGGACTAAGCGTCACTAATCAGCAGGTCAAGACTCGAACGCCATAGCTACAGCCTAAGAGAATTGAGCAGGTGAAAATGAGTCACGACTAAAAGCAGGTCTGGACGTCAAGATTAAGCGTCACTGATCTGACCTGCTCACTGATCAGCAGGTCAGGACTCAGACGCCATAGCTAAAGCCTAAGAGCATTGAGCAAGTGAAAATGAGTCATGACTAAAGTGAACGGAGAACTCACCCTGCGTCTGGCAATAGCTTCGCTTACAAGGTGCTGGCCTCCCATCGTGAGCGTCAGCACAAACTCCTCCTCGCATCGTCATCATCCTTGCCGAAGAAGTCTGAAAAGAGGAAGCTTAATAAGATGAGGCCCAAGAAAGTCGTTGAGAACGTAAACTTGTTGCAGGAGGTAGAGCTCAAAACTACAAAACAAAGGCCTCAAAGCAAGCAGTCACAGATTTAACTGATCAGTAAAGAAAAGCTAGCTTTTTTATGAGATGTAGCTATAGCAGAAAGAAAAAACCTCCGTTCCAGATATACAAGACACCATCAACCAGTTTGGTAGGATTAATGACACAATGCTGAAAACATTGAAGCTTCTGCCACTACAGAAGCTTGCATCATAGTGTATAGACAAACATCTCAAGCATAGAAATAGTATACAGTTTACAGATTAACATTAATTGAACAAAGAGTTTATGGCAAAGCCTTGCTAACTTGAAACAAATTTGGAATCCAGCACTGGCTGGGAGTGGTGAGCGTAGATCTAATGCCAATGTCTACCAAGTGAGAGGGGACACTAGGAAGCTAGAGAAGTTAGAACGGCAGCGGCGATGAAAATTTCACTTAAAGAAATTGAAAACAAGACGATTGCACATGCTAGCTACATTGTCAAATATAAACAAAACTGACACCACAATCATTATACCAAACATAAATGGAACTGTAACATCGGAGAAATGGAAAAGAAGTCATGACAAAACAGAATTTCACAGAATAAAATAGAATAAAGAACGATAGAATGAGATCTTAAAGGAACTCACCTTGAAGGCAGTCCCAGTTTTCAGCCTCTTTGCGGACAACGTCAAGAACAGAATCAATGAGCTCCGCGCCTTCGGTGTACCTGGATTGACGCCACCCCTGCGGGATGGGATGTCTTTGCAGAAGATGCCTTTAACTTTTTAGTCTCCAATGATTTCTTCTTGTTACGGGCCTCTGTTAAAGCCGGCTAAGTAGAAGATGCCTTTAACTTTTTAGTCTCCAATGATTTCTTCATGTTATGAGCCTCTGTTAAAGCCGGCCAAGTAGCAGCTCCCATGATAGGTTGAGGCTTAACGTCAGTGACCCTTGCCTCAGTTGTTGCCAGCTCCGGACTGGCCAAAGATGAAGTTATCAGGGTAGTAGATTTGTCCATATGGGCCTATTCGAACACTGTCCATAGTACCTGGCTCCAGATCCATGAGCACGGCCGAGGCACATAGCGCCCACATCTTGCCTCGTTGTAGTACACATTCACTCTCTCCAGCTTCACGTCAGCGTCGCCGCTGTATGACCCCGTGGGATCAATGCCGTGCTCTGTGCATACCACCTCCCAGAACTTGGTGCCGATTTGGTTGCCACATTGGGCCCCTTGCACGTGCAAGATCTCACGCATCTTGGCGAGGCTGAGAGGAGAGCGAGAGAGCAGTAGATAAGAAGTTGCACGATACCAAGTTCATCTCTAAAACACACACAGGTCTGCATCAAATCTTGGAAGGACCAAAAATTCATTTTTTGTACCTGACACCTCCTCCTGAGGCCTGGACAAAGTTTTAGAAGACAAATCCTTTTCTCGCCCTTCATCTTCTCTGCTAATATGAGTAGCTGCTACATGCTCCTTTTGCAAACGATCATGCACCTGCTGCTCCCCAGCTATGGTGACCTGCAGCTCTCCTGCTGCAGAGATTAGCCTGGATCTAAAAACTGACCGATTTCCGGCCGAGCAGCTCTTTTAAAAGGGATGTGTGCAAGTAGGGGGTCCGTCACATGTAGGGCAGGTAGGCTGTCACCCTTTTGGCACATGAAAGGCTGGTTGGTGCCTTTCTTCAATCGATGTAAAGCACACTTTTGAGCAAGGTAGAGGTCTCCAAAGATGAAGACAAATTTGAGAGAGAGAGAGAGAGAGAGAGAGAGAGAGAGAGAGAGAGAGAGAGAGAGAGAGAGACCACCAACAACAGATGAAGACTTCCTGATTTTCCACATGCCTGCCTGATTTTCCACTGCCTGCTTTTCTTTCCCATTCATGTATGCCTGATCCTCCAACTCACCAGAATAGCTGCCATTATTAGACATTCATTCAAGCTCTGTGGCGCCCCCGTTGGAGCTTGCATTATCTTCACCATCATCAATAGATTTGCACCTCCCATTCAAATAACATGCTCCAATATCTGCCACAATGGACTCAAGAGCATGGAAAGTGCCGAAAATTGGATTGTAAGCATTGGCACTGGTCATCCGATGCGACTCACTTCCCGCATTGCCCTCTTCCATTGCCCACATCTAGCATGCCAAATGTGGTGTCCTCACGATATTATTCTCCAGGAAAAAAAGATTTCGATGTTGACGGTGCACTGGTCGATATGTATGTCCTCTGAGGTGAATGTTTGCACAGATTCCCAACTAAATTCCAACTCATGCGGTAGCTCGAGGTACGTAATGATACTTCCAATACAGAGATGTATTTGAAGTATCATGTACAATAGCACACATACATACATTGATTGTCTCATAGACCGAGTTTGACCCCTAGAAGACATTAATAAAGCTTTCTTTCTACCTTTCTTTCTCTCTTCACGCTTTGCTTATGCTCGAGCTTTGTACACCCAGGATTGAATTCATTGTACTGCGTGTTACGGACAAGATACTAAAGGGAGGAAGGAGTTCACAACCTCCGTTGTCGAGACCTTGAAGGGCTACGTCACATCCAAAATGGCACTGCTATGATATCAGGCCTTTGTATCCCTGATCACAATACTCTCACCGCTCCTGACTTCAACTTGAAACGCCCCTTATCCTCTCACAGAATCTTGAGTGCATAAGGGAAATTCTTTCACAAAAAGCACAATGAAGGTCTGACGATGCAATAGAAGAATGTTTTCTATCTTGATGCCATACATGAGAGTCCTCTTAGTGAGTTGAGACCAGATCAATGGACGTCAATGCTGTCATGCACGATTTGGGCAAATAACTGCGGGCAAAAGATTTGGCGCAGAAATTGCAAAACACCAACCCTGCGATGCTTGACTTACCTTAGGATTGAGGCCGTCTGCGTTTCCAAGAGCCCTCATAAATGGTAAAGCTCACCTACCAAAAGGGTCGTCTGTCGTGTACCTGTGTAGGTGGACGAGACGGAGGGGGGAAACGGGTGTGTTGCAGTGCTCGAAAAAACACCAAATTACACTAATTTTTTCAAAAAATTTGTTTTCTCACCTTCAAATTTAAAATTTAGAGGTAAATTTCAAAATTTGTAGTGGGATTACACTAAAACCTAGGTTTTTTTTCGAGCATTGGTGTGTTGAAATGTGGGCATGCGTGCGACAGCCTGGGTGCAAGAGTGGATCCAAACTGCAGATCCCTATAGGCAGGCTTCACACGCAGGGGGGGTTGAGGAATACTCTCATTACCTGCCAGCTATTGCCCATCTGCCTGCGCAATCCCATGCCCATCTCTTGCCAATGTTCTCGACCCACCTGCGCACTTTGTCTCTGCCTTATACGCGCTCTTCCCTCTTACCAAAAGTTTGCCACCCAAAAGATGAGAGGAAGGAAGAGAGCTTAGCCAACGAGTTTTGATCTCGACTTAATAACTTAAGATGAACACTTACATAGTTCCTACAAAGAAATTCATTGATTTAAAGATCATCCCCCCCCCCCCCCAAAAAAAAAAAAAAACAAATCGGCCTCACATGTCCTGTGTTTTCTATTAGGGCCTGGTTTAAGCTCTACTCTTCCGCTTCTCGTTCACAGAGGGCGGCAGCAAAAAATGTAAGCATTGCAAAAAATTGAACGACATGCGAGGAAAGCCCATTGATCTATTAAGGGGTGTCAGGCCTTCCTTGCTACAGACACCTCGACTCCGTATAGATCCTGAATCACTAGAGGGCGAGGCACAAGAGGGAAGCTTCAGGAGGAAGGGATGCTGTCAGCGTGAGGAAGATGGCGTCTTGGGTAGTGGTAGAGATATGGAGGAAGACTTTCTTTCTCTCTCAGAACTTGTGAGGGACTGAACATTTGGGACAAGGAGGTCATAGCACCTGTTAGCTAAGGGAGAGGACAGGGAGGTACCATATCTTCTCATTGGTAAAGCTATCTTAGTTTGCTAGTGGAGTAAATTAACTCTTTGAAATACCAAGAACAACACCCTCATGTGAAAGTTGCTTTAATTGGCTTGCTAGGCCATGTGTCTCATGGCATAAGCACTTATATCCCCCCCCCACCCCCCCATGGGGTAGGTCCCCCCCTCCCTTATGCATATGGTACGAGCATGAAATAATGGGGGGCTACCCCTATTGTATACGCTTATGTTTGACCTCTAAAAACCCCCTCTTGTACACTCACGTGATACCATACGGAAATACATAGTGAATCCCCCGGGATTAGTATTTTATCTTCTTTGTAGGCCTTGTGTTGGTCTAACCCCTGATGTCCAAGGATGACATCTGCAAGCATTTACTTTGAAGGCTTCACTTGAAATTTTACTTGCTCTTCTTACTGCTAGATGCTAAGAATAACAACCATCTCTTCTTGACTTGTAGCCTTACTCATGATTTCTCTATTATTTGGCTTGCCCTAAGTAATCTGTAGAATGCTCTGAATGTTGTCTGCAACCATATTGCACTTTTCTTCTTTATCGAGTAGAGTATTGCATCTGACACTGTATAGAGTTTCATTTGTACATTGCTACTAGTTTCAAAATCTCATCATAAGTATGACTCCTTTTTAGGAGGATTGCTACAAGGGTTGTAACGCTTCAAAAATAAAAAACAAAAACTAGAACCTCCATATGGATAAACTCTCTAGATATCAATTACAATAAGGGAATGGTCTCCAATAAAAACATCACCAACTCTTGAGAAAAGTGTCATAGATCTTCAAAGCCCTCCAAAGCTTGTTTTAACCTACAAGAAAGCATCGATTCAAGCTTCTATCTAGTAATTTTTTTCTTTTAAAAAATGAAGTAAAAGTGTTTTAGATAATTGGTCTCTTTTATGTTTATCAGTATACATTTAAATACATGTTAGACTACATTACTGATGTAGAACATGATACCTTTCATGTAGTCATTGAAGATCTTACAATCATCAGCATCAAGTTCATATTTCCTTGTCTTCAAATCATATGATAAACAATGGAAATCACTGATGCCAGGGGGACACATTGATGATATATTTTAACAAGATTATATATTTAACAAGCACAAGATGCTGCTCTGATTTTGGCACCCCGCATAAGTGTTATACAATTAAAATACCATGCTTACATTATAAAATTGTTCTCTGTTGCTAGTCTAACTTGCTAGTGAAGCAGTAGACATTGCATTTTCAAATTATTATGTAGGCCACCATGAGCTTTCACATGGCTACATTATTCTTTTTAAATTTTATATCAAAATTGTTCTTTTTCTTTTCCTCTCAATTGGCTTTTTTTATTTTCGAAGCGGCATGAGTATAAGGTGAGACACATTCCTATTGAACATTGGACCTTGACCCACTAATTAGCTCATTGCTCGACCCTACTGGTTGGCAACTTGGACTATAGTAAAGTGTCTCGTGACTCCAGCTACATGGGAGGTGCTCTTTGAGTGAGGAAAGGAAAGAAGGGTCGTCCAAAAATTATGGAAAAATCATGTGCATGACTTCCACTTTAGTTCATGTATCTCAAGGTCAAATATGGGAATTTCGAGAGGTTCTTGATAAAGTTTTGCGGATTTCTTGTTCCCCTTCCATTACCTCCCCCCCCCCTCTCTACCTACGATAGAAATCAAGAAACAAGAGTGGGTAACCTCTATTGTATACGCTTATGGCACCCCTATTTAAAACTCCTCTTCCTTACACTCACGTGATACCATACGGAACTACATAGTGAATCCCCCGGCTTATGATGTCGTCTGGCATATCCTTTGTTGTGATCATGTTGGTGCAACCAAAGTTGGTCGAAGCTAGGAGGTGGTCTATGCCAGGTAGAGACAACTGCCGAGTGCAATGCAGAAGGCTAAGGTAGGTGCCAAGGACCCGGGCAGCCAAAGGGTAGCGGGAATGTGTGCTTAAAGCGGCTTTTTAGGACAAAAGTGTTGCGGGATGGTCCAGATGGGATGGAAAATTAAGGTGACCAAAATGCCAGGTTAGTGCTCTAAAGTGTAGTGTTGAGTGTGCTCTAGAAGCCGGTCCAGACGGCTCATCAAACGGAGCCCCGGTGTGAAAGATACTGAAGTTTAAAGGTGGAGTGTGTAGCACATCCCCAATGGATAGGGCAGCTGAGGACAGGTGGCCCCGGCTGTAGTCAATATATATATATATGTGTAGTGCCCAAGTTGTGAAGCATGTAGGTCTCCTTCGATTGCGAATCGGAGCTCTCGTTTGCAAGTTATGGTCAATTGAAATTTTTTCGGGGGCCGGGTCTTAGCCCATTTGGCCACATTGGGAAATGCACCATCTGATGTTTTCATGATCTCACCAGGCGTTTAGTACGCAGTATGTAGCGTATGATGCTAGCAGGAAGTGACTACACGTCAGATGGAGTCCGGAGCGGTGAGATACTGAAGTCGGAAGATGAGGTGCATTTTTCGGGATTGCCCTGCAGGTGATTTGGTCAGTTTTTATAACCTCGGTTCGAGGTCTTCCTAGCCTAGGGATGAGATGAGAACTATGCGGCTTGGAGCTGGAGATATGAAATCTCAGTGAGCCTTAATTGCTTGGGAGTTGGATCACTAGGTGATGTTTGGTAGGCTCTGCAAGTTGGGGGAAGCAAGTTTTTGTTTAAAGGATTTTTCTGCGTTTTCAAAGGCCTTAAAAGGTTGAAGCGTTACGGTGCTACCACGTGGCAATATAATCCCGTATGTGCAAAACGGGCACAAGGACTTGTGACTTATATGCTGGAGCACGAGCCTCATTGGGGGCGTGTGAAGCGAGGGAGAGCTTGGAGCTCGTTGGCTATGGCGCCGGGCGCCGCTTGCACTGCCTTGGCCGGAGGCGGCCCTGCCGGGCGTAGGTGGCAGTGTTTTGGTTGGTGATGCGGTGCCAAGGGCGGCGCGCCCGCGTGAGAAATGGTGGCCGGTAGTGATGACATGGCCACCCGATAAGGGGTTGATCCCGCGGCCCTTGGGGCCCCAAAATTTTGAGAAAGAGAGGGAGGGCAATAGCGACATCACTATTGCCTCCCCCCCTCATGAAAGAGGAAGGTCCCACAACAACGAACAAGGAGCATAGGGAGAAAGAGAAAGAGAATTCGAGGGCAGCAAAGAGACCATTCCAAAGCGTGTCCGGGCAAAGTGAAGGCCAAGTAGTCCAAAGAGAAAAAGGGCCAGTAGAGGCCGGACAAACCAAAGCAAAGGGCAAAAATGAAGGCCAAGGCCAAAAGGGGGCAAAGGAGGAGTCGGATAGAGAGAGAGAGTCAAAGTCAAGCCAAATAGAGCAGTGTAAGGTTAAGCCCACAAAGGGGTAAAAAATGGAAGATAAAAATAAAAAATAAAAAGCCAAGGGGCAATAGCGACATCGCTAATGCCCCACCCCCCCCAAGTGCAAAAGAGAGAAGAAGAGAGCAGATAGAGCAAGGCGGTGCCCCCTTTCCCAAAAATGCCAATTCAAGGTGCCACATGGAACAATTAAATTGTAAATTCCTAAACTAAAGGCCCCCCCTATAAAAGTCAAAAAGGGATCAAATGAAGGGCTTTTTTCCTGGCTTTTTGGATGCCGTTTGAAGCGCTTCAAGGTGGAGTTCTCTAGCAAGCTAGCCCCTTTGTAACTTTGATTGAAAATGGCCATGGTGATGGCAGTGCAAGCCCGTGTATATGTTTTTTGAAGTACAATCAAGCAACAGTTGCCTCCCATGCTGTTGTTTCCCCTTCCCCCCTTCTCTTTCTCCTGCTTTCATGGTTCTGCTCGGTGCCGGTTGTGTGGATGTGTGTGCCCTCCCGGACTGATGGTGTTTTGTGTGAGAGAGTGATATTGAGTGGCTGTGTGCGTGTGTAAGGGTGGAGACAGGCAGTGGTAGCAGGTGTACCTTGTGTGGTGGATTTGTGGAGTGTGTGAATAGTGGAAATTGAGCAGGCGGTGGTCTACTAGCGTAAAGTGTTTCTTTGAAGGTGTTTTTTGAGAGAATAGCGGCGTTGTGGATACCCTGAGCTATAGAGAGGCCTTTGTGTTGGTGCCGGGTGTGTTCCCCCATTCCCCCTCTCCATCTTTTGGTGCCCCCACAGAGGAGCATGCTGATTGCTCCCAGTTAATCGAAAAGAAGCAGTTTTTTGCATTGGAAGTCATGGTAGCTAGAAGCTATGGATCGATTTTTACAGGAGAAGAGAGCCGTGATGAGTGGACGTTGAATTTCGAGCTGTATATGCTATCATTGCGTATGCCGAACGAGGATAGCAAAATGCAAACTTTTTCTTTGATGATGCATGGTAGAGCTAAAGCATGGTAGGAAGCGTTAGAAGGTGAGCCGAAGCAAGCATGGCCGGCTCTACGAGCAAGGTTTCTTCACGACTTTCGCAGGAGGCGTCCCTAGTCAAGATGGATGCAAAGCTGAAGGCGCTTAAGCAAGATGTAAGTGAAGAATTAAATCTGTTTTTGGGTCATTTTGAAGAGTGTTGGGCAGAACTAGCGGCAACCATGTAGTTGGCTAATGGAGACTATTTCAAGCTAGACAATTTCATGGCATGTCTATATCCCAAGGTGAGAGAGAAAGTTGATTTTGAGAGCCTAGAGAATTACAATGATGCGGTAGCCATTGCACGGTTGAAGAGCCGAAAGATAAAGAAGAAGATAGAGCAGGGTGTGTCAGGCAATGAGATGATGGCCCATGTTCAACCGTCGCACAGTCCGAGGGAGGCTGTATACGAAGATAATCACGAAAACCGCGGTGTAGCTGTTGTGCTGCAAAATTGGGTGCACACGATGCAAGATTTGTCCAAGAAAATGCAGGAGTTGCGGCTCAGTGTCATGGATAGAGGAAAGCCAAGAGGAGCAAGGGGCAGGGCAAGGCCACTGCCAGGTAGGTGTTACAATTGCGGAGAAGAAGGGCACTATGCACGTGATTGTCCTCAACTATAGAAAGAAAGAGGAGGCATTTACCCGTTGTTTGGTAGAGGTCGAGGGCAAGGAAAAATACATTGGTCCAAGAGAACAAGCGGTGGAGAATCTTGTGCAACCAGCTCCGCAAAACGGAGGTGAGTTCCCAAGAGTAAACATCATAGGGGTGGATAAGCAGGATGACGAAGTTTTGGACAATAAGAGAGCAAGAGCTGAGAGAGAGAGACGGAGACAGAGTGGGAGACTAGAGCTCGCAAAGGCAAAGAGAAGGTGTACGAAGGTAGAGAGCAGCCCGAGCGTAGCAAAAGAAGGAGGCGTCACAAAATCAAGCAGGCGGATTTCCAACTAGGGCGTGGCTATCCCGAGTACAATCTGGTAAGCGGATGTTCAAAATCAAAAATCAAACATTACTTTTGGTCAGCTGTTGTTAGCCTTAAATCCAAAGTTAAGAAGGCAGTGGTCCACAAGAGTTAGTACCAGGTTGCCAAGAGCTAAGGGAAATGTGCAAACGGTGCAAAACATGGCTTTGAGGGTAGGTAGTCCCACTGATGTTCTTTCGTTGGTGGATGCAATTATAGATAAGAGGATGCAGGTACAAGCCTACATAGATGATGGAGAGTAGGTTTGTGTCATGATGGAAGCAGCCATGAAAGAGACGGGAGTCAAGGCAGTAGCAAGGTCAAATGTGCGCATGAAGGAGGATGGCCAACCATACCAAAGCTAGGTGTCTGGGTGTGGCTCAGCATGTAAAGGTCAAGGTGATGGGCATAGAGTACCTGATCGATTTTTTTGTGATGAAGGCAAGGGATAATGCTTATCCAATCATTTTGGGTAGGCCATGGATTTTGGGCCTTGGAGATAGGAGCAAAGCAGGATTGGGAGAGCAAAGTATTCACTCTACCTGACAAAGAGAAAGGCAGACAAATTGTGCTTGATTTGAAGACCAAGGAGAGCAGTTCTCATCCTATGGCAGTTACAGATGAGGGTGACATGACAAGCTATGAGTATGAGACAGAGACAGGCTATGATGAAGGCTATACTAGCACAGAGGAAGAGGAGAGCGAGGATGACATGATGAAGATAGATGCAGACTTATTCGAGGTCACCATAGATGACTCCCCGCCTAAAGAAGAAGGTATGCAGCCTGAAGCTCATGGTTTAAGCATAGAGGAGGTTTCAAGCATGATAAGTGAAGATTTAACCAAATGGAAAAGGAAGGTTATATTCAACTGTGTGAGTCCTATCCAAATCTATTTGTGACGGAGTACAAGCATTTGCGAGGTGCAAAAGGGGTAGAGCACAAGATTGTTCTTAAGGAGGGACATAAGCTTAAAGCACAGAAGATGAGAAGACTAGGTGAAATCCAAAAGGAGGCCCTTTGGCAAGAGATCAATAAGCTACTGGATGCAGGGATCATATTTCCTGTAAAAGAGTCAGAGTGGATCTTGCCAGTGGTCATAACCCCTAAGAAGAATGGGAAATGGAGAGTGTGTGTCAACTACAATCCATTGAATGCCACGACCAAGAGGAATCACTATCCCTTGCTGTTTCAAGATGAAATCCTAAATCAGGTGGTTGGGCATGAGAGGTACTCAATTATGGATGGCTTTTTGGGGTATTTTCAAATAGGGATTGCACTTGAAGACCAGTTAAAGACCACATTCATATCTCCATGGGGTTGTTTCGCTTACTACAGCATGCCGTTCGGATTGGTGAATGCCTATGCCACCTTCCAAGGTTGGATGAACAGGGTATATGGTCCATACCTGGGCCGTTTTATTAGGGTCTTCATGGATGATATTGGCTGCTACAGTTCAAGATTGGAGCACCTGTCACAGCTACAGTTATGCTTTTAGAGGCTTGATGAAGAAGGAGGTCAGCTGAATCCCAAGAAGTGTAAGCTAGCACAGCCTCGAGCACAGCTGTTAGGTCATGTGGTGTCGCAAAACGGTATAGATGCTGATCCCGAGAAGGTGAAGGCATGGGTGTTGATGGAGCCACCATCAAATGCTCAAGGTTTGGCTTCATTCTTTCATAAGCTGAAGTATTTATCACGTTTCTTTTGGATGTTGTTGCAATATGTGCATCCTCTTCAAAAGAGGGCTCAGCAGGTGCATGGTTATGAGTGGGATGGGGAAGCTCATGAGGTTTCTGATAGAGTCAAGGAGTTTTTTTGTCAGTTTTCCAGTGGTGTGTCCTCCCAAGAGAGAGGACGACTTTTATGTGTCTATGATGGTGGGTACAGTTGCCATTGGAGCGGGTCTATTGCAAATGTTAGGGAGAGGCTACAAGCCAATATAGTTTGAGAGCAGGCTGATTAGCCCAGGAGAGGCTACCCACACCGAAGCAGAGCAATGGGTGATGGCTTTGGTCTTCGCTTGCAGGAAGTTCAAAGTCCATTTGATTATGCGTAAGTTTTTTGTGTTGACGGCTAATAATCTATTGCCAGAGGTAGTGCTACGTTTGAAGCCAGGAAGGAGGATTATGAAGTGGGTGTTGGAGCTACAAGAGTTCGAATTCAAGTTCAAGGTAGATCACATGAGTCGGTCTCTCCTGGCAGACATTCTTGTCAACAAGGCCATCGATTTGCCGGCCTATCCAAGGGTAGTGCGAGATGAAGCTAATGAGTAACCCAACTTGGAGGATGCTTTTACAATGTGGTTCGATGGAGCATATCAAAGGGTAGTGCAGAAGGCAGGAGGAGGTGTGGTGATACATGACCCACAAGGCAAAGCTATATTCTCAAAGGCGTATGATCTAGAGGATGTCCACATCAATAATGAGGCAGAGTATCTCACTTTGCATTTGGGTCTTAAACAGTGCATAGAGTTTGGCATTTCAAGGTTGTTGGTGAAGGGAGATGCGTTGCTAGTCATCAAGCAACTGTTAGGCCAATGGCAGGTAAAGCGTGATTCTTTGAAGCATTGGTTCTTTTCCATCAAGAAGATGTTGAAGTCTTTTGAAGAAGTCCAATTCAATCATGTGAGGAGAGAGCATAACCAAGAGGCGGATCAGCTAGCAAGTAGCAAAGTACAGGTGCATGTTGCAGGTCTATATGTGTCCCCAGCCACTTATGCAGGTAGAGAGACTCTTAAGGAGATTGAAGGTTTTTTGGGTACAGGGCAATGTTCAGAAGGTTTGGCCAAGCTACAAAAGAGAAGAGTGGTGCAAAAGGCCTGCAAATTCACACTGGTAGGTGAAGATCTTATGAGCTCTGGGTGTAATGGAGTTCTTAGAAGGGTGCTATACAAAGAAGAGATAGAAATGGTGCTGGAGCAATGCCATGAAGAGAGGGGACACCAAGGCAAAGACCACGTTCTATTTCAAGTTCTTAGAGCAGGCTTCTGGTGGCCTTCCATTGTGAAAAACGTGCATTACTGGTGCAAGATGTGTCACGAGTGTCAGCCTATAGGTGAAAGACGACTGGTAGCGGAGTCACAGGGTGCCATCATCGCACAAAGTGCTTTCGAGAAGTGGGGCTTGGATGCCATAGGCCCTCTCCCAAAGTCTACAATTGGTAAGAAGTACGTGGTGGTAGCCATTGACTACCTTACAAGGTGGGTCGAGGCCAAAGCAGTGAAAGACGTAAATGCTAATATGGTGGCTCAGTTTTTATTTAATAGCATATGTTGCCGTTTTGGTGTTCCATGGGTGTTAGTTTCTGATAGGGGTCAGGGGTTTAGGAGCAAGCTCATGAGCTCATTAGTGGAGAAGTTGAAGATTCAGCATCGGTTTTCCTCGCCCTATCTCCCCCAATGCAATGGTCTAGTCGAAAGTGCTAGTGGTCAAATCGTCAAGATGTTAACGAGGTAAGTGTATAAGCAGGAAGCTGAGTGGGGAGCAAATCTAGAGAAATGTCTGTGGGTGTATAGAACATCCTATAAAGTGGCTACAAACTTCACTCCCTTTGAGCTAGTCTATGGTAAGGAGGCGGTGTTGCCGGTGCATGCACAACTAGGTGTTTTGAAGGGTATGTGGCATGTCAATGACACTCAACAAGGGGTTCTACAGGATCGAATAGCCAGTTTGGAGGCTTTGCAGATGGACAGAGAGGCAATGGCATACTACTATGTGAAGCAGAGGGAGAAGCGGGTTGCCAAGTCCAATCAGAACCTGCCGGACAAGAAGATAGAGGAAGGAGACCTAGTCATGAAGTACAAAAGCTACCTGCATTTCACATTCCAGAAGAAGTTCAAGAAGAAGTGGTGGGTCCATATAAAGTGAAGAAGGCCTTTTTGAATGGGACCTATCAGCTAGTAGAGCAAATGGAAAGCTTCTTGGAAACATGGTAAATGGTGTGCGGCTCAAGCTATATTTTGAGAGGGATTTAGTACTAGAGGTGCAGCAAATTGTAGTCAAGGGGGTGGGCAACCCACCTAGAACACGCGGTGTGTGAGAGAAAGAAGATGAAGCTTTTGTACATAGTTTGTACATACAGTTATGATTTTGCGAGTGCTTTTAATTGTCAGTTTGGTGTGCCAATTTCAAAGTTTTGTACATATGCTTTTGGTCGAACATTTATGTTCGACGAGGGGGCTGGGCAATGATGGTGCAACCAAAGTTGGTCGAAGCTAGGGGGTGGTCTATGCCAGGCAGAGACAGCTACCGAGTGCATTGCAGAAGGCTAGGGCACGTGCCAAGGAATCGGGCAGCCAAAGGGTAGCAGGAATGTATGCTTAAAGCACCTTTTTAGGCCAAAAGTGTTGCGGGATAGTCCTGATGGGATGGAAAATGAAGGTGACGGAAATGCCAAGTCAGTTCTCTGAAGTGTAGTGTTAAGTGTGCCCTAGAAGCCGATCCAAACGGCTCATCAAACGGAGCCCTGGTGTGAAAGATACTGAAGTTTAAAGCTGGAGTGCGTAGCAGATCCCCAACCGACAGGGCAGCTCGGGACAGGTGGCCCCGGCTGAAGTTAATACATATATATGTAGTGCTCAAGTTGTGAAGCATGTCGGTCTTCTCGGATTGCGAATCGGAGCTCTGGTTGGCAAGATATGGTCAGTTGAAATTTTTTTGGGGGTCGGATCTTAGCCCATTTAGCCGCATTGGGAAATGTGCCATCTGGTGTTTTCATGAGCTCCCCAAGTGTTTAGTACGTAGTATGTAGCATATGATGCTAGCAGGAAGTGACTACACGTCAGATGGAGTCCGGAGCGGTGAGATACTGAAGTCGGAAGATGAGGTGCATTTTCTCGGATTGGACTGCAGGTGATTTGGTCAGTTTTATAACCTCGGTTCGAGGTCTTCCTAGCCTAGGGATGAGATGAGAACTATGCGGCTTGAAGCTGGAGATATGAAATCTTAGTGAGCCTTAATTGCTTGGGAGTTGGATCAGTAGGTGATGTTTGGCAGGCTCTGCAAGCTGGGGGAAGCAAGTTTTTGTTTAAAGGATTTTTTTGCTTGTTCAAAGGCCTTAAAAGGCTGAAGCGAGGGAGGGAGGGCAATAGAGACATCGCTATTGCCTCTCCCCCTCATGAAAGAGGAAGGTCCCACAGCAGCGGACAAGGAGCATAGCAAGAAAGAGAAAGAGAGTTCGAGGGCAGCAAAGAGACCATTCCAAAGCGTGTCCGGGCAAAGTGAAGGCCAAGTAGGCCAAAGATAAAAAGGGTCAGTAGAGGCCGGACAAACCAAAGCAAAGGGCAAAAATGAAGGCCAAGGCCAAAGGGGGGCAAAGGAGGAGTCAGATAGAGAGAGAGAGAGATTCAAAGTCAAGCCAAATAGAGCAGTGTAAGTTTAAGCCCACAAAGGGGTAAAAAATGGAAGATAAAAATAAAAAATAAAAAGCCAATGGGCAATAGCGACATCGCTAATACCCCCCCCCCCCCCCCCCCAAGTGCAAAAGAGAGAAGAAGAGAGCAGATAGAGCAAGGCGGTGCCCCCTTTCCCAAAAATGCAAATTCAAGGTGCCGGGTGGACCAATTAAATTGTAAATTCCCAAATTAAAGGCCCCCACTATAAATGTCAAAAAGGGGATCAAATGCAGGGCTTTTTTCCTGGCTTTTTGGATGTCGTTTGAAGCCTACAAGCTGGTGTTCTCTAGCAAGCTAGTCCCTTTGTAACTTTGATTGAAAATGGCCATGGTGATGGCAGTGCAAGCCCATGTATATGTTTTTTGAAGTGCAATCAAGCCACAATTGCCTCCCGTGCTGTTGTTTCCCCTTCCCCCCTTCTCTTTCTCCTACTTTCATGGTTCTGTTGTGCCGGTTGTGTGGATGTGTGTGCCCCCCCCGACCGACGTTGTTTTGTGTGAGAGAGTGAGATTGAGTGGCTGTGTGCATGTGTAAGGGTGGAGATACGTAGTGGTAGCAGGTGTACCTTGTGTGGTGGATTTGTGGAGTGTGTGAACAGTGGAAATTGAGCAGACGGTGGTCTGCTAGCGTAAAGTGTTTGTTTGAAGGTGTTTTTCGAGAGGATAGGGGTGTTGTGGATACCCTGAGCTATAGAGAGGCCTTTGTGTTGGTGTCGGGTGTGTTCTCCCATTCCCCCTCTCCAACGTGGAATTGGGTTGTGATGAGATGATCCGTGAACTTACTTCAATGGTAGAGGAGATGATTGCCCAACATTCTGCTCATTTGTCTCCACCTATGCTCACAAATTCTGGAGCATGTTCGAGCTGTGGTTTGCCACCTTTTTTCCAAGTGCAAAAAGACATGAGGTTCTTGTCTAGTTGAGAATCTAGATTTATTTCTCTTCACAGTTTTTCTTCGTTTTCACCAACAATGTTGCACTTGATCGTCTCAAGATTTCTTCCCGTATTGATTGATTTTGTTGTGGCAGTGTCCTTTGGTCAAGGTTTATCTGCATTCTCTTTGCTTTGACCACCTGCTTCAATTGATGTTGACTCCATTGGTTGTAATATTGCACCTTTTGATTGCAACTGTTGAGAATTTTCCGTCTGCATCTGAGTAACCTTTGATCTTAGAAGATCCATTGTACTTCCAAGAAAAATCTGTCTCTTTGGAGGAGATTTTGGTGGTGACCTTTGTGTAGCTTTTCGAACTTTAGCTTCTATTGACTTCAACTTTTTTGTCTGTTGTGGCAGCTTGAGTCTATGCATCATCTTCAGATAGTATTTGACTTCAGACTTACCATCCATAGGGGTTTGTACAAGGTCATGATCTTGTTGATATTCCTTACCCTGTGCATCTTGATATGCATTTGTGAGATTGGTCACATGTAACTATTTGAACACAATTGGATTTGTCCGTTGTTGACTCTTTTTATATCCATTGTAGCCATATAGCTGTAAAATCTACTTTGTTGCACTTGTGCATGTGTTGGCATTGTTATTGGCTTGTGCTATTGTACTTAAATTCTCAGCTCGATTTGAGTCCATGTTGACTGGTTCTCTAAAAACTATCTCCTAGCAGATTATGGTTTTGATTAGCAAAATTTTTGCTGCTCGTACTAGCCTAATCTGAAATCCAATGTGATTTGTACCCATGTTCATCCGATTAGAAGCTCAATTTGCAGTGCTTGATTTTGGCAATTTTTAAAAAATTCTACCGCTCACGGCTTTGACTTGGTCTATTTGCTCGCTTTTTTTGGTTGATCTAGTTCACTTCTTCTTGATTTGCTCGCTTTGTTGTGTGTGACTCTCTCTGTGGTGTGTTTTTTTGCTTTTGATTTTTGTTTGTTTTTTCGGCCCCTTTTTTTTCCTTTTTTGACTCCTCTTTTTATTTTTTACGTTTATTTTCTTTTTGTGAACTTTTGAGTTTTCTAAAGTTTTTTTATATTCTTGTGAATTTTTTTATATTTTTTTTGAAAAGATTTGATTTTTTTTAAAAAAACTGAATTTTATAATTTCATCCTGAATTTATAATTTTTCTATAAATTTTGTAATTTTTATGAAACTTTTTAAAGGTTTTATCAATTTTTTGATTTATCATGATTTTTTTAATAAATTTATGTTTTTTAATGGATTTTTATGAATTTTCCACAATGATATCTATGTACTTTTTGATTTTTTAATGGGTCTTTTGTAAGGTTTTTAAAATTTTTAAATGAGTTTTTCTAGTTTTTTATTTACGTAACCTTTTTTAATGGTTTTTTATTGTTTCTGTGATTTTTAAGGTTTTTTAAATTATTATTCTTTAAACCGACAAAACAACAAAACATGAAAAAGAAAAAAAAAAGGAAATTTTTACATCATATCTTACCTAGCATGGCAGTCTCGCGGCAGCAACGTTGACTTGTGGGGAGTCTGCAGCGCTTACGGCGGGCTAATCATTGATGGCTGGTTGAACGTGAGCATCACGAGCGTTGTGCGAAACAGGCGGAGAGATGGTAGGCGCGTGCAACACTGTCACAACTGGATGCGGGGCCCGAGCCTGAGCGACGAGAGAGGGTACAAGAGTGGGTACACGACACAAGGGAGGGGGAGTTTTATGCCGCACGTGACAGCCATGAGAGAGAGAGACAGAGGGTATGAAGGCGGAGTTGAAAACGTGGTTCAAAACGGGATCCGAGTCTGGCCACACTACGAGACGAGAGAGAAGAGAGAGGGCTCAAGGTATACGACAGAGGGTTCGAGGGAGTGTGTGTGTGTGTGTGTGTGAATAGGACAAGGAGAGAGAGAGAGAGAGAGAGAGAGAGAGAGAGAGAGAGAGAGAGAGAGAGAGAGAGAGAGAGAGAGAGAGAGAGTGCTAATAATCGGAGAGAAAGTGAGAGAGATAGGGTGGATAAAGTAGAGAGATAGTGGGGAGGAGAGAGAGAGAGAGAGAGAGAGAGAGAGAGAGAGAGAGAGAGTGCTAATAATCGGAGAGAAAGTGAGAGAGATAGGGTGGATAAAGTAGAGAGATAGTGGGGAGGAGAGAGAGAGAGAGAGAGAGAGAGAGAGAGATAATTAACGCTCTTTTGGGAGGGGGAGGTTTTTTATTTTTTTGTTGATAAATTTGAACCTTAGCACCGCAAGGAGCCGTTCTCACCGCGTGAGCCCACAAAAAATCAAAAATAACCGTCCAGTTTGCCACGAGCGTCGGTGCCGTATCGGACCGCACGCCAAGGTTCAAAAAATCCCACCGGTCCGCATCGAAGCTCAGAGTTCATTTTATTTTTATTTTCGAACGTCCAAAAATGCCAAAAATTTAGGCTGAGAATCACCTGAGAACACTGAGAATCCCAAAATTGCCAAAAAAAATGTCCAAAATTTCTAGAAATCCTAAAAATGCATTATCAATCACAATTGAACACTTTTGACACACATAAGGACACCAAAAATAACAGTTTTTATCAAGAACATGATTTACAACAAAATCAACAACCTAGTCCCCCGAAAATAGCGGAACGCTCAAAATTTGGTGAACGAAAGCCCAAATGCGCTCGAAATCAAGCCTTAAACATGCACTCAAAATAGCTCGACACGATCACAATTTATTTATTTTTTATGGAATTAAAAAAAATTAATGCAAAAATTACCAAAAATTTATAAAAATTTTCCAAAAAATAATTTCATCAATAAAATCCAAACTAGGCAATTAAACCGACAAAATTAGCGGCAAAATTATGTCAAAATTTGATGCATTTGGAGTGTGAAAATCCCTGTTTTGAACTTAGCAGCGCAGTAATTAACCATTACACACATCAAACATGCAATTAAACATTGAATTAATCATGCACATTAAGCACTTCTTACACGCGTGCGCCCGCACACACACACACACACACACACACACACACAAATAATTGGTAGTTTTTACCAATCTTTAGGTGCACACACAAAAGGGTTAATCTTGTCAAAATTGCAATGTGATTTCATAATCTCTAGTTGGGCATGATCATAACACAAATCAATCATCACAATTGAAAAATAATTAAGCACACATTGATTGTTAGGTGCACAATCAAGGGCAAAATAGTGTACACACACCTAAAATTAGGCATACACACACACTTTGATTTTAGTGCACACACACTTGCAATTGACCATCCAAGCATGCAATTAGATCAATTAGGCACACAATTAGCAATCTACATTCACCAATTAGCAATTGCACTTGTCAATTTCATACACCTCCAAATCTGAAAATGAAAAATTCAAAAATTTTCAAAGCATAACATAGCATTGACATGGCATTGCAATTTACATAGAATAGCATAGCATTGACATTTCATCATCATGGTATCTCTAATAATATCTACACATGTTTAGATTCTAGGGAGGTTGAGAATACCACCTTGATTACCTTTCCACTGAAGATCCATTGAACGGTTGAATGCTCCAATCCCTAGTAGCAAATTAGTGTGTAAGTTAGCAGAATTAGTGAAATTAGCAAGGGGTTAGTGTGAATTTAGAGTGTGTAAACATGCAATTGGAAAGATATGGTGACAAATTAGGGAAAAATGAACGCATTGCTTCATGCACACACATCCAAAATCCACAAAAACATAAACACACAAATAAAATTAGTAGTGAAATTAGTGAGGAAATAGATCCGATTATGCCACAATTACACTAGCGTAGGCCATCATCCCCGAAAACAGTGCCAAATGTTGGGGGCTCCATCGTTGCATAGCTCCAATGACCAACAAAAAATTATCAACTGGGAGGGATGAGCTACCTGGCTAGGGCATGGAAACACTCACACAATTAGTGAGCTAATCATGGCAACACGAATGGTGACTCTATGAGGTGAGCTTCTTAGCCTATGGATGAGCTAAGCTACAACAATTGGCAATCTCCACATCCACTTCCCTTCACCTCCAAACAACACAATCACACACACTAACGATTGCAAGATGCACACAACATTAATCCTATCATGCAACACACTAATCACAAGCACACACACATAGATCAATCAAGCACCACACTCCAATCAAACCTACATGCACACACAAGCAAAAGAGGACAATCACACAAGATTAGAGAGGGATTAATCACTAATTAGTTACGATCTAGCTAATCAAAGCATCATAGGCAATCACAAGAAGCATCAGAGAGGCATAGCAAAATAGAATTAAGCATTGATTAGTGTTAACCAAGTCCCATGAGCAAGGAGAAGCTCAAGAAATCCATAGCCACACACCTCAAGAGATTAGTGTTAACCAAGTCCCATGAGCAAGGAGAAGCTCAAGAAATCCATAGCCACACACCTCAAGAGCTCTCACCAAAGAGTGCTCTCAACAAATGAGCTTGAGCACCCTTTTTTTTTAACACATTGTCTTATATACCTAGGGTAAAAATATGCAATGTCCCGGGCATCCAAGGCCTTTAGGGCTCCACCACTTACTGAATCTGCAACCTATGCACACCAACTAATGTGTTCTTTACAGCTTGGAACTCCTATTGAGCCCGTAACAGATTAAAATATTACAATGGCTTGAAATAAATCGAGAATTTATGATACATGACCATTTTGGAAAAATGTGAAAAATGTGTAACTCCAAAATTTACTACTTCTTCTTGTTGATCTTTGATGTGCATCCGTAAGGATTGGACCTTTAACAGATTCTGTTAACTAACGTTGACTCAGTTAACAAACAATAACTGACAAAGATGGAGCAATGGTCAAAGTTAGGATAACAGATAAGTTGATCAACCAATCTTTATACATACCAATAGGAAACCATAACTTTCTCCACAAGACCAAGGCCATAGGAAAAACTGTGCATACAAGGATCTCATCTTCACTGAGACAAATCTGCCTTTGAGGCTCATGTCTCCGCACTTGAAGGTTCAAAAACCACTTGGTACACAAGGCCCAACCTACACATAGTAGTAGTGATGGCTATGGGGTTAGCCAAGCAAAGAGTGATTAGGTGTGATCTTGGCAATTACACCTTGGAGAAATTAGTGGAAGCCTCAAGGGCAATAACCACAACAAGACCTATATGAACGCGGATATAGTTTAGACAAGAATTTCCTATCAAGCACTAGGCATGATAGATCATCTACCATCTTCAGAGTCACATCTTGATTTACTACACAAGGTAAAGCCCCTCCATCAAAGCAGTGGGGGAGGGTCTTCTTCTACTCTAACCAAAAGAAAGGGAAGAGGACAGATCTCCAAAGCTAAATCAGTAATATAAAATTAAAAAAACATGATAAAAATCTTAGCAAATAAATGAAGTCAAAGAATAGACTCATACACTCAATCTAGTCAATATTCAAAAAAATGAAAGAAGAGTATGACATTACTATCCCTCTAGTCGGAAACAAGCACAGAACCACCAAATAGATACCAATAATGCAAACTCAAAGATCCATGTAATCCCAACAAACTAAGCATGATATAAAAATACAGTTTTGGCAACATCTAATCATGCAAAGTTGATGCAGCATATCTACACTTCACCTCTCTAGCACATAGAGCCAGTTTTGACCTAAAAAGGTGGAAAGCAATCATACCCATGCACATGAGGCCTCCACATCCATCCATAAGGTTCCATACATCATATGATATCATTCCATCACCATAAACATGATGCAAAACAGCTCCGACCTTTAGTCCAACCATAAACCATAACTTCACACATATGCAAAAAAAAAAAACTTTTTGCCATTTTCGAGAACATGCATAACATGCACATGAAAGTATTTTGCCTCAAGCCAATGTATGAATTTCAGCTCCATAATATAGGCTAGCATTCTATCATAGCACTTTACCCATATGATACTCAGACAACAAACGGTAGCCCAAAAAGAAAGCCACTTTAACCATATCTACCAATGCGGTTCAGATTGACTAGCCATATACACTCACATAAGTTTATGGACATCTAATAAAGGAAATCAAATCATCCAAAAAAACCATAAATCATACATAAATGGCTCAGTTAACTCAGGGCGTTATATGGTACTCTCTCTTGGTAGCACCCCTACATGCGTAGGTAAAACCGGTTATGGAATGATTAATAACTCGCATACCAAGGTGATAACGGAAACCTAAATACATTCATCATCAAGTTTCATCAAAATTTTCAATTGTTATGTGGATTTTCTCATTCGTGAACCTATATAGTGGTTCTCCAAGGAGCCTGGGATCCAAAATTTTGAATGTGCAATGGGTAGCAAGCGAATGTTTGACCATATCTCGTAGCTCGAGCATGATTTTCACATGACACCAAAGAGAGAAACTTTTCTAAATGATGTGATTTATCTTTATTTTTAAGGGTTTGGGCTGATTCATAACGGTTTGTGAGTTATGACAACAAAAAATGAGGCCTTTAGTTTAAAGGAAAGCTCCATAGTAGGAAGAAAAGGAAGCAAGAGACATGGTTTAGAAGATATATATAGAAAAATGTTTTGAGGATCAAATAGGATTAAGCAAGATGAGTTAAAGGAGCTCAATCCGGGAACTAAGAAGGATCCAAAGATGGTCAAGGTAAATTTTCATGTGGATGGACAACTTTTGCATATCTGTTCCAGTTATTGATGAAGTACAAAGATGTTTTTTCATGGAACTCTTTGAGGTAAAAAGGAATTGATCCTGGTCAATATCACCACTATATCAACCTCAAAGAGGATGCAGTTCCAATTGTGCAGTAGAGATATAGGATAAATCCAATTTTTTTACAATAAGTCTAGCAAAAAATTGCTAAGTTATTGGTTGTAGGGTTTATCAAACCAATCCATGAAGTTACATGGTAATCACCTATCATTGTGTGCGCAAGAAGAATGGAAAGATCAATGTATGTGTTCATTACAGGATGTTAAATGTAGCTACCATCATTGATCCCTTTCTAATTCCATTTTGTGATGAAATAGTAGATGCAGTAGCAAGAAAGAGATGTACATCTTTTTGAATTTTTCTGTAGGGTGTAATCAAATCAAGGTGGCTGTAGAGGATCAGCATAAACCCTCTTTCATTACAAAATGGGGAGAATTTTCTTTTGCATTTATAAACTTTGGATTCAAAAATGAAACATCATCATTTAACTTTACATCCTATAAAACATTTGAACCTTACTTAATTAACACTAGTTCTGTAATTGGACACTTAAGTGTCGTGAGACACTAAAGTGTCCTGTTTTTCTACCAAGTTTTGGCAAATTATTTGTCAAGCTAGAAAGATTTTTTTTTACACCTTGCTTCTACCATAGATTGGTTATGAGGGAAATAAAACACTGGATTTTTCTCCATATCAAAATAAAATCTGTATGGAGAGAATTTTGGTAAGTTCTAAGACATAAATTTTAGTAAAATTTCAAGCTGTTTTACCAAAAAAATCATAAAATTATCATATCTTTTTGTAGAGATGGCCTTTTTTATGTCTATAAAAGCCAAGTGTTAGCACTTAGTGTTACAAAACAATGGAATGCACTTCAAAGATAAGTTTTCAAGTCACATGCAAGCTATAGACATAATTTCATACTTGAGCACCTGTTGAATAACAACATAATTTTGGCGTTCCAAAGGTCCCCTCATGATATTGGTACTATTCTAGTGCAATTTGACAACTACAAATGAATTTATATGTTTAAACCAAGAAACTACATATTTTTTGGGCTCCCTAACTCAATTAAATCTCATTGCTTGAACTCTATCTTGAATTTTTTATCGTGCAAAACCTCTTGAAAATCTTGAGTTCTCCATAATAACGTTGAAACCAAGGTTTTAGGCACCCCAATTGTGTATGCACCACGTAATTTGATACATTTAGTTGATTTACATGGAAAGTTTGATATTATTTGAGGTTCTGGATGCTTATGTCTCAAGAATGAAAACATGAAAGTTTTCTCTTATACAGTTTTAAATATTTAAAATGATCCAATAATTGTTGCATACCAAAGCCCTTCTACTTGCCACCTTGAGTGCTCAATGGAAAGGGCAAGCAATGTATCACTTTTAAAAACTCACAAATACATCAAAAACGTATTTTTCTTTGTATACAACGGTATGCTTGAAATGATCATATCAAACACATGGAACTTTCCATTATTTTGAATATTCCAAAGTCAAATTTTTTGCACATAAAACTTTCAATTATCTATAGCAAAATTGTGGAAGAGTCACCTAAAATTTTCTACAAGGTCGCTTCATTTTTTCTTGAGCTTATAAAGGTGATTTCTTCAAAGCGTCAATTGCAGTCTTATGAGGGTCAACTTGATGAGTATAGTTCTTTATCATAATAGATTCTAAAATGCAAGGTTATATTTTTAAAAGACCCTCTAGCTACCATATTTAAGCATATCAAGAGGGTTTTCTTAAATAAACCGTCAAATGCAAGAAGCATTTAATTTAAATTTGTTAAAAAAGGACACTTAAAGTGTCTTGTTTTGGTACCAAACTAGTGTTAAAGGATTTTATGAGGGTCTTTGTCGATGATTTTTTAGTTTTTGGTAAGAAGGATTTGCACTTGCATCATTTGAAGTTGTGTTTTGAGAAATGTAGGATGTTCAGAATGTCACAACCCATACAAAAGTGTGATGGTTGTAAGGACTGGAGTTCTAATGGGAGCTGTAGTGTCCAATGAAGGGATGTCTATTGATTAAGAGAATTTTAAGGTTGTTAAAGTAGCTAAAGTTCAAAGAAGAATGTTTCCTTTGTCTTAGGAGAAGTCATTTTATATGTTAAAAAAGATGTTATCAGTAGCTCCAATATTACAACATCTTGATTGGACATTACCCTTTCATGTCGTTGTTGATGCATCAGATGTGGCTATAGGAGTTGTTCTTATGCAAGAAAGATGAGAGGATATTTTAGGCCTATGTATTATGCCAATAGAGTGCTGACATTGGCTGAAAGGAGCTAAGTTTTAATTGAGAGAGAAGCTCTTGGGATGGTGTATGCTTTGAATAAATTTAGGCATTATTTGTTGAGAAATAGGGTGGGTTTTCATGTAGACCATCATGTTTGTTGTATCTGACAAAATAAACCATTGTTAATAGGAAGGTTATTCAGATAGATGTTGTTGTTGCAAGAGTTTAATTTTTCATTGTTCACACACAAGGTACAAAACACACTAATACTAATTACTTGAGTAGATTAGAGACAAGATAAAATTCAACATGCATTAATGATGATTTGCCAAATGCAATTTTATTTGAGAACACAATGCCATATCTGAGTCCAGCTACTCTTTGGTTTGTTGTAGCTTGGTTTTTAAGGTGGTTTTTCTCCTTCAGCCTTTTTGCTTTGATTTTGTCTCACTTGGCCTTCCATGATTTTCTTTATTTCCTCAATGAGATGCTCTTGATTTTTGTTTGAATGGGTAGTTTGGGTTCCTCCTCTAGGGGTTTATTCTTGATAGCTTCTTGAGCTTGAATTCAAGTCATCACCTTCATAAGAATCATGGGTTCTACCTCATATCCACTTGAAGAAGATAGCACTCCTACAATGTTCCTTTTTTGATTCCCCTTGTTGGATGTTTTGGAAAATTAAGAATGAGGTGTGTAACATCACATTCTAAAAAATATCCAAATATCTTTGCGTTCTTTGTCTGATGAGGAAAATTTCTTGACCAATGGTTGCCTGCACACTCATAGCATGGTTCTATTTTTTGTGTAGTTGGTGGTGCAGCCAATGGTTTTCCTTGCCTGGTAAGAATATTCTTTAAATCATACTCTTGATTGGCTATGAACATGAGGTGTTCTCATCCATGGATTATTGATTTTTTGTTGGTTGTGGCACATATGCTAGTTGAGTGTAGTTGACTACTACTCTACCATAGTTCAAAAGAGGTGGTTGTTTCCCTAGCATACATAAAATCTTGGCTAAGTATTACACCATCGGGTGGGATGATCACCTCCACAAGTATCACATCATCTCATAGGTTGTTGTTGTTGTTCATTTTGGTTTTGTATAAAGCCTTGGTTTATTCTCCTCACAAGTTCTTCAATCACTAGATCAATGCTTGGCACCATAGGAGTTTGAACATCTTGCTTTGTTGTGGATTCGCTCATCGTAGAGAGCCACTACTAGCCACGTTATTTTCATCATCCGCCATCACCTCTCCATAGGCCTTACCATTCAACTAGATATAGAGCTTCTCTAGTGACTTGCTCAAACATCGTGCATCCTTTTAAATGCAGGTCCTTTTTTTATTTTCATTCCTCAAGCCCTCTATAAAGATAATTGATAATGTCTCATCTTGTGGTGGTAACTCTGTCTCACAGGACACCTCCTCTATGTATTGTTTGAAGCAAAGCAAAGCGTCCTTCACCTTCTTGTTCTCATTATATTTGAAAGTGTATATTTGTGACACAGTATTGTCCTTGATCCCACTTTATAAAACTCCCATGCAATTACTTGCAAGAGTTGTTCTATGTATGGAAATTCATCTTTGTTTAGTGATTGGAACCACCTCAAGGCTATTGCACCCAGTGTCAACCCAAATCCTTCATATTGAGTGTGGAGATCCACAATCTATTTAGGTCTTAAAACTTGTTTGAAGAGTGAGATATGAGCATATGGATCCCCTAACCCATTGCATTATGCTTTAACACATTGGGCCACTTAGAATGGTCTCATTTATTTTGGTTCAATCACCCCTCTAACCAATTTGTGGTCTCTTTCAAAGACGTCTCTCGCTCTCGCTCTCGTTTCTTGTCTAAGAGAAAATTTTGGTGGAATCCTCCTCAATATGTGCTCTTGCATTGGTTTTGGCTAAAAGTAAGTAGATATTAGACTTCCTCTATCTGTATATTGTTTTAAATTGATCAGATCAACAAGTTTTTACTCTCGTCCATACTTATCTACCATCAAATCTTGAACTCCTTGGGCATCTGTATACGTAAATGCATAGAGGTTCTTATGGTCATTCAAATCTCTCTTATTGGGTTCTACACACTTGTATAAAATATGTTTATCCCCGTTTGTGAAATTATACATAATCCATTGGAACTCTCATGGATTTGTTGATTTATGAATCTCAAATTCACTTTGTTGATTAGAGGACACCTCTCTTCTATTTATTCTCCTAATCCCAATGTGGAAAATATTGCAGTGTTTCTTGCGGTTTCCAAATCTCTGAGTTGAGTAGAAAATCCTGGTGCTAGGTTGTGACACCATTTTGGCACTAGGATGACTCGAAATGCAATGGAACTTTACGAGGAGGTCTAAGAGGCATAGGACATTTTCCTACCAAGTCTAGTTGCAATCTGACAAGGTACCAAAATCAAGATCCATCATGATCAACGTCTTTAAGGCTTCTCTATGGTCTAGAAACACTCTCCTATGGTCAAAAAGTCAAAAAATATTGATTTAAGCACTCAAATATGAAGACTGAGCTCACTAATGCATAGTCGTGGGTCACAATAGAATTGACAATGCTTACACTTAATTGGTGCAAGAGCATGAGAATAGGAACACAATGCAATTTTTTGAAATGAAATTGGGTTACCCAATCATTAGTTATTATGATGATTACAAGTTGGAGCAGCTTGGTCACTCGAGTGTACATACAACACAGCTCTTTTACACATATTATGATAGAATTACAACTCACAGAGTCAATCCACTACTCCAGAATGAAGAGTTACACACAATGTAGCTACACTTGCTCAAAAAAAATAATGGAGTACAAATTCTTAAAAAATATGGTATCTAGCTAGGTGTTCGTCCATGTGCGTGCGCGTCTACTATATCCGCTAGTAGTGTTGATGACGAGTCAAGAGATGTGGACTCAGGATTGCAAGCATCAAAGGTTGTAGATAGTAGAGGTCTGGAGTGGACAATTAAAGCTACCTATAATCTCGGTGTTGATCTGAGTCTGCCGCATGGACCACCCCTTTGCTAGTAATAAACGCTCAAAGAGTTGAAGTAGGTCAAGAGCAATGTGATGATGTGCAGCAGCGGGCTCTAGATAGCCGCAGTGTAGGAGTGGCAAGCCTTGAAATATGATGATGACAAGGATGTTGAGTCAACAAGCATTGGACTATAGTATCAATAATAAAAGGCTTTGTAGGGCTTAGTAATAATGGAAGGCTTTGTAGGGCCTAGCTATAGATGGAAATGACTATTGTAGCTTCTGGGTAGCATATTAGTAAGGTTGGTAGATGATGCAAGAGTCTCAATGGTGCTTACCAATCACGTCAAAAAAATTAAGCTTCCAAAAAAAAGGGTTGTGAGAGCTAATGGTTTAGGTGAGCATTAAAGAACTCAAAACCACACACACACACACACACACACACACACACTTACATGTAGATCACTATATGCTATAATTAGGTTCTTTAAAAAAAGCATAACCCCATACCCTTACACTCACTCTCACCTAAGAAACTCTATCTCTAGACTGTTGTTTTCCACTACCCTCATTATCATCTACCTACCTAGGTCCTTCATAACAACCTTAGCTCTTTGCCCTACACCTGTATACACCCATGGCCCTACATAGCACACGTCCCATCTATGACCAACTTTGTTTGCACCATCATTTCCCAACCCCCTTGTCGAACATTTATGTTCAACCACAAAACTGCTTTTTGACCAAAAAAAATTCACCACATAAGAAGCACAGTGTACACAAACCGAGACATGCTACCATATGCACAAACCTTGTCTCTTGTTGCTTGTCGTTTTTGCTCAAGCGGGTTGCCCCCTGCTTCATAGCATGGCTTCCACCTGGGTCAAACACTTTACTCTAGTTTTGTCCACCCATCATCTGAAACATCTTTCCATAGTGTTGCACTAAGGCATACAACCAACCACACACATAAATTGCCAACATCATACCTCCACCACTCCAAGCATCCATTGGTAAGCTGCCCTCTTCCAAAAAAACCTTACCAAGCACATCAGCAATTTCATTAGACATACCTAAACCTCCATTCCAACCATATGAAGTACAATTCTCCTCACTCAAAATTTGTACGTGCTTGATAGCCTACTGCACAAATGTATATACTAGAATACCTTAACCATTCTTCACATACGTCTTTTGAAAGCTTGGTCCCAACCTAGTATTTCACTTCATCACCCATAGAGTATTTGTGTTGCATTGGACACTCTTCCATCTTTGTATCCATGCTCTCTTTTGCACCGACATTGCACTCAATCCCAACATCATCAAGCTCCTCTTTGTCAACCGGCCCTTCAAGGTCTACCAACACCTCCTGCTTGTCATGTTCAACTGCCTGCTTCTCAAGCACCTCTTCCTTCTACTGTTGCATCATGCTCTGCAAAGAAAGATAAAAACTCATTTTGTACAGCATCATCTTGGTATTCTTCCATGGGCACGGCCACCTTGTCCCTTTTGGCATAACTCTGCACTTGTTGCACCATCATAGCACACTCCACTACAACATTCATAAGCATGGTCACTAACATGGCATTGCACATCATTTTTACATGCATGTCATTGCTTGTAGGCTTATGTTCCTCTACTTGGTCTCTATCAAGCACCTTTGCTTGCATTTCACCCTACTCCTTGCACACATTCACTGCACCTTTTCTCACATGAAAGAGATCAAACTCTTCATAGCTTGACTGAGACGACTCGATCTCCCAACTCGTATCAACATCCATGGAACTGCTCTCACTTGGCTCAATATCCTCTTCTGTCTCAAGCTCTGCAATCTCCTCAAGATTTACCGCTTCAACCTCATTTGCAAACCATACCCTCTGATTTCTACACACTTCAAAGGAGCCCGGCCAATTGTACCTTGATCTGGCGACACATCTGTTGCCCGTTCTGGCATCACATTCACTTCCTCCACAATTAGAGCCTCTCTAGCAGGCATTCTCGACATAGAAATCATCCTATCTTTTTGCAACCATAAAACCTTAGGTTATTCCTACACCAACACATCCCTTTGCACGGTTTTGAGCTTTAGTTCCACCGCTTCACACCACTTTGGAATCATTGCATTTGGAAAACCCTGCCTTGCTTGCTGCTTCTTCAATATTTTCTTGGTCCAACCTTTTTTTAGAGCCATTGCTTCCTCATATGACACCATGCCATCTGTCTCCACCTTATCTAGCACTTCCTCTTGGAGTCATTCCATAAACTTGGTCAATTTAAGAAAACCAATGTTTTTAGTAGCAATTACCTACATCAACTTCCCCCAAAAGGATTCAAATTTCCACTCAAATGCTTTAAAGTTTCCTTTCAAGCTTTACTTCACCTCATTGAGCTGTGTACTTGGCACAAACCTGGATTGAAAGTCCATTTCCAAAGCTTCCCAACTCATCTTTTATTCATCTCATAGGACATTGTACCAAAGCTTTAGTCTTCCACGAACGAGGAATAGGAAAGCTTGGGCCACTCCTTATTCTCTTGACAAGCCCCTTTCAAGCAGGAACATATTGTAATCCTGTAACCATACTTCCGCGTCCTTCAGCCCCTCTGAAAACCAGCAATTATGACCATGCCATCCTCAACAGCGTGTACATCTTAAAACTCACATTTCCACCATTGCCAAAACACTATCTTCACCTTTAAATAGGAGCATGAGTGTGTTGCTCCATGGGGGCACGATAAGATGGAGATGAGGAACAAGGAACACACCTAACACACAAAAAAAAACCTCTCTATAGCCTACGGTATTCAAAATTCCCTTATCCTCTCAAAAAACACCTTCAAAAGACACAATACATGCTAACATACCATCACTTGCACACCTATCAACACACACACACATGCTTGGCAGGACTTCTGTTTGACACAAACACACTGTCAATTCTTGTTTCAATCCACCTGATGCACACCACAACTCAATTTTCACTCCTATTGCACCACAAAGGGATCCGTGGGCACACACCTTTGCCAACACCAACACACATGCAAAGAGAAAGAGAAAAAAAAAGGGGAGGAAAAACGATGCCAGAAACGGGGGAATGAGCTTGATCTTGCTTAGTAAATTACCCTTACATACATCACCAAACCAAACAGTCATAGCATTCACAAAAAACAACCCAAGGACTCACTCTTGGCTTTTTGTGACCTCGGACAATTCAAAAACTAGAAAAAAGCCCCTCAAAATGAGTTAAAATTGGGTTTATAGAGACCCTTGGCCATTTTCAAAAAGTCATGGAGCTCCCAACACTTGTCCACCCAATTTGGCATGTTTGCATGTGAAACTTCCCTTAACCCTAATTTCCATCTCTTTGACCATTAACATAACACCATGGCCGAGCTAAGGCTTCACCCTCCATAGCCTAATGCATTGCCATTGGTGATTAGGGATACATGCTTTCGCATCTAACCCAACAAACGATATCTGAGCCAAAGATTTTGTACCTAGGCTTATCACTCTTCTAATGCATTGGTGGCCTCAATAATTCAACTCCCTAATCACCACTTGGGAACGAGCATTCTCCACTACCCTTTGATGATGAAAGGAGAGGAAATTCATACTCTTAGTTTCTCTCTAATTTCTTGATTATTTTTTACTACACTTTACATCTTAATTGGATTAAGTGGTATCAATGTACAATTTTTCTCCCTCAATCATTTACTACTCAAAGTTCAACTCATTGCATTCAAGGTGTGTGTGCAAAGCTATTGGCAAGGTCTCTCTAACGAATGTCCATTTGCTCTAATTGGGTTTCAATAATGTGATTAATTGCTCAATCAATTTTTGCAATTAGTGCTCTTCACCCTCTTTTTTTTTTGCAAATCCAAAGTCCAACAGTTGTGTGTCTATGCGTGTGCATTTTGATGATTTAAATTAATACATATACACAAAAGAACATAATACTTCAAAAGCCAGTTTTCTTTAGACAAGGGACAAGGAGTAGCACAAAAAAAACTCAGTCTTTGAATCATTTTTGTACATAGATATGAGAATGAGGTCTCATTCTAGTGTTTTTTTACATGGGGTAATCTGCAATGATTGTTCTATAATGTGATGAGAGTTAGATACATTAGTGATAGACAACAACTAAGCCAAGAAAGGATAGAGTCCTACCTACATCCATGCAAACAAGACAGAAGATACGTTAGCCTTGAATACGTATTACAGGTGTTGATGGATCCTACCGGTTGTTATCCATGTCCATCTTACAACATTTTTTAACTTAAACCAACTATCAAAAATATATGTGAATTACTGGAATGGTTTTGTTTGTTTTCTTTGTGACTGCAAATCCAATGCTTTGTTTTAAGGTGTTTTTTTTCTTTTTATTCATTGTTCAATTTTGACTTGCAATAAAAAAGGTCCACTCCTTCAAGATTCAAGAGAGTATATAGGTTATAAATAAGGTTACTGGAAACCCCGAATAAGAAAAAACTTTAATATCTATTTACTTAGACTAAGTTCCGATCAAAAGGACACTATACCCCTTTCGATCCAGTTGTTTGATCCCATAAGTTTATTCTATGTAGCCTTTGTTTAAAGGTATTTTCCAAGATTTGCATGTTAGGCAGTCACATCAAGATCGTGAATGCCATAGTGTTTTTTCTAGAAAAGGTACCAATGATGGGTGCCAAACAATGGCACAATTTATAACATTTTTATAGACTCTTCCTTTGGAATCCTGCCAAAAAGTGTATGCGACTCAGGCTACTTAATTCATAACAAATCACATGAATATTTTTAAGATGAAAGAACGGGTTAGTATAATTGTTCTTAGATAACCAAAAATTAAGAAAACATTTTTACGCTTTTGACAATCTTATGCCAAAGCCATAGCATTATTATCCAAAAACAAAACAGTTGTTCCAACCAGAGACACTAGTCGACCCGTCATTTTTCTTAAACATTCCTAAGTAATAAAATAACACAGTACAACCATGCCCATAAGGAGCCTTATTTTCTTAATCAATTTCCAAAAAAAACCAAATACAACATCTTTGAAAAAAGATATATACATGCACATTGTATGCCTTAACATTTCCAAAAAAAATCCACATAGCAGACCAACCTACAACGGCAGGATCCTCCACAACAGAAAATAAATCATAAAAGGATGTATCTACAATTTTAGCCAGTAGGATACCTCACCTTTTCTGAGATTGAGAAAAAACTCATCAAAAAATACATGCACGTTGTCGTGCTGTGACACATACATAGTGGGAACGAGTGCTACAAGATCTATCTTGTAATTTTTTAGATACATAAGTATATTTTCTATAATGTACATATGCATATCTAAGTATAATGTAAGCTTTATATATCATACTATTATTTATTCCAAGGGCAACATATTTTTACTTTACCGTCAAAAAATACTATCGGAAAAGTGTCAATAGCTCCGCCTCTTTAACTTGGGGCAAAAAGCATTGATTCTTTATTTCTACTATCTCATTATCATTTCACACCCTAGCTAGATCCTATATCTAGGGTAACTTCCAATATATATATATATATATATATTCTATCTATTTTTCATATTTTTCTTATATTTCTTTTTAAAAACTACTAGGAAGGAATCAAATCCTAGTGGGACACTAGGTGGCATGATTTTTGAAGATACAGCTATTTTAATGCATTATTGCAAACATGATTATAAAACTTTGTCAAGGAGCAATGTCATGATTTCATATTGCATGAGGTGTCCATTGGAATAAAATGAAAGTCTAGGCTAAGGGGACCACAAGAAGACTTTTGCTACCAAAACGGTACCTTATTTTGGTGATCTTTGAACACGAGGTTCCAATTCGAATTGGAAAAAGTATATAAAATGGGAGTCGTAGCTTATGAGCTTGATTTTTTTGTCCATATTTTTATTTTTTTATTTGGAGCCACGGTTAAGGAGATATGATCAAAATACTAGACCCCAGTCTGCCCACATCATGCAAGGATAGCTCATTTAAAATTTTACCGGTTTCTGTTCACACTGGCTCTTCTCTTCTTGTGTAAACCCTTGGGGGTTCCCTCCACATATAAAAGGGGACCTCTTCTTCCTTGAAAACCATTCAAGCCATTGATGAGAGTAACTCATGAGGGAGTGAGAGTAGTAATGCTTAATTGTACTTAGCCATAAACAAACCTAAACCTACACTTACTCCTAGAGGAAGACTAGCCATTCTTGTAATCTATCCTTGGAAGATAAGCTCTAATCAAAGAAGGATTTGAACTTGGTGCATCAATCAAGGCTTGAAGTCTTCCCTCTTCTTCTCTCTCCATATAAAATGGTGAATAACTCCCAAAGGGCTTGTCAAGTAAGATGTGTTCTACTTTGATATTTTGTTGATTTCTTGTTGTTTTCTTTTTCACCTCTAATCCAACATATATCTCTAATCTCATCTCCCTCTCTAACCAAACCTATCTCTCTCACTCCTAGAAATTCATTCTCTCTACAAATTCTAGGTTCTCCTTGCTACATGTACATCTCGCCTCGCAGTATCCTTATTGCCTAGCGGGCAAGAATAGGGCTTGGGAGGGAAACTTCTCATCTCTTCACTTCTCTCATATTTACATTTCTCACATACTATCCTAGATGAATAATTCAAATGATGTGAATTTCTATCGCTTCCACTCTATGCGATCTATTAGAACTAACATATGGATTAGCCGTAAAATACAATTTCAACAACGTATAGTGTTTCTCTTTGGCCCAGAAAGGCTCAATGAAATACTTCTTTCACCGGATCCCATCATACTACCCCTTAAAGACTATAACCTTTTTTTTGATATAAGTGTAGTTATCTTGCTATGAACCAAGAGGATTTGTGCACACAATTAATCCCAATCATTAAACAAAACATATATATTATGGTAAGCACAAAACTACGATTCCAAAGAACAATTCATAGCCTATTTGGTCAGTAAAGATTGAACTCCATTAACTCATCTATTAACCCTTTCATATTACCCATGATACGATATGACCATAGCCTTGACGTTTTCATCTTTGTGTTGTTTTGATATTCTCTTTTGTGTTCTTTCTTTGTGTGTGTGAGTGCAAAAGAGAAAGAGTATGGCTTCTTTGATTGTATTTCCTTCCAAACCCTAGACTTCATGGCATCTATGGTTTAACTCCTTCATATAGTTTTTGTAGTTCTCTTACAAACTCTCACAGCCAAATGTCCGGTGCTTTCTTGGCAAGACCACAAATATATGGACAACGTGCTCAACAGTTTAGATTAGTGAGCCGAAACCAATTCAAAGTGTATGATGAGTGTGGTAGAAAAAACCATTAGGCTAAGTGTAGTATGTGATAAACATAATCAAAGACAATCACCACCACATTAATGTAGAAAGTAGGATACATCAATTGTCTCCCCAAAAAAATCCTTTTCAAGTATATGTGCATGCTCAATAGACTAGATTAGTAAGCTGCAATTTTAACAAGTTCAAAGTGTATGCCGAGTGTTGCAGAAAAAACCATTAGGACAAGTTTAAGACACAATAATCCTAAAGCCAGGAAAAGAGCTCTTATAATACTTTAGTAAGTAGGATGCATCAACTGTCTACCAATCTTTTTAAAAAACCCTTCAGAGTGAATGCAAAGTGTAGTGGATCAGAACAGAAAGCCCAAAATAAAACACACGTGTAAGTTGCAACATAACCCAAGCCAGGTAGAGCACCAACCTGAGATGCATTATCATGCTCGACAACTCCATTACTTCCATAGTCAATGACAAAGCCCTCACTCATCTCTTTCACATACACACACCACACAATTGAGTCTAAGTAAGGGGCCAAATCAACCTTCACCTCAATATATAGTAGTATCCCAGAGGTTGATCCATTTCTTCACAGCAAGGCAAATCCCACCGAATCTATATACACGTTCCAAGGTAGGTAATTACACGATCACACCACCAAGGTAAAATAATAGGATCATAGGTATGTAAGAGAGAAGGGAAGGGTAATGTTTCATGGAGTGGCACAACAGGAGCATGTGCATGTGACCACAGTGGGTAGTAGGGGGGGAGAGATGGAGCACAGGAGGAGCATGAAGGGAGCCTAGTAAGAATGCTATAATTACCCCATCCCTCTAGAAGCAATAAATGTTTAGCTACAATGTACCAAGATCAAGCCATAGAGAATCCAATATCATGCTCCCAATAGGGGACCCCATCCCACAATGGGAATAGCGAATGCATACACAAAAGGCACCCAATGGGTAGAGGTTCCCACGCAGGTTGCTCACACCCAAAAACTGGGAGAGAACCATAGAAAAAAAGTGTATGCTTGAAGGAAAGATACCGATTTAAGTATCAATAGATTTTCCACAAAATGCTCGGGGTTTGAAGCAAAGTAGATGTTTGTGTGAGTGTGTTTATACTAAAGGTATGAATAAATAAAGGTATGCCTTAGCCAAGGCATAGATTAGGTGTATATGTTACATGATATAGTTTTGAGGTACATAGAAATGGGCTATCCATGCCCCCCTTTTATGTCCTATTATTGACTAAAATTTGATTGGCTTCTCTCACAAGGCCTATTATTGACTAATTTGGATGCTGAAAAATTTGTTCCTCTATCCCAATGAACCCCGTATTAATGATGGATTCTCTCACTATCCAATCTTGGAACGTAAAGGGGTTGAAAATCCGGAAGAACAGTACCCTTTTCTGGGAGGAAATAAAAAAAAGACCATATTAGGTATTTTGGTAAAAATCTCACATTATGGGAATCTCCAAATCGACTAAATTCATGTAATTTGGGAATTTTCCACTTAAAGTGGAAAAAATTGAGGTGTGTGGTTAGTAAATAAAGTGAAAATCTCATAGGATTGTGGTGTTGATAAACACCAAAAGTCAAGAGGATGTACAACACATGGATTTGAATAATAACTATAAATTACATAAAACAAAGGAAGATACAAAAAAGATTTTGTTTACAAACTGACTAGTATAGTCACAATAGAAGCTCCACATAATTCTACTCCACATTTGATACCATATCTGAACTTTGATCCAAGTGTGGTTGATGTGCACGAGTGAGGCCTTCTTTGGCTTTTAGAGCATGCCTTTCTGGAATCTTTATTCTAGAAAATGGTCCTTCTTTGTTGGGTCTCCAGGACCAAAAAATTGCATCTATAGTTTCCCACACTTGTGGATCCTTATAGTTGACAGCCCAATAACCCTTCCAACAATTGCTGTAAGCTTGAGTATCTATCATCCCACTTTTTCTCGCGCAAGGTGCCCAATATTGAATCAAGAGTTTTCTGTAGTTTGGTGATGTAGGCTCATTATCAATGTCAGATAAAGCCATTGCAAGCCACACTGGATAGATTTCTGTGTCACTCGGAACAAGCATAAGAAAGTCACCTTGGTGCACATCAGACATAGGGTCAAACTCTTCCCTTGGCCTATCTCGTTGAGGCCCACAAAAATGATCGTTCAACTCTTCAAGGCCTAGGAATCTTTCTGCTCCTTGTTGCAAATTCATTGTAGTGCTTTGTAGGTGAGAATATTCTTGAGTTTTTGGCCAAAACATTTCATACAAGACTCCCTCTGATATGATTGCTTTTCCAATCTCTTCAATTACCTTACTCCAATAATCTATCACGGGTCTATAATATCGCGGAATACTTGAACCATTCCCTAAATTTTTCCAAAATTTTATATAGTTCTTTAGTCCCAAAATGACTTCTTCGTGGGCCTTGACATACTCCGCCATTTGTACTAGAGGTGGATCTCCATGTGGTAACATTGGCTTGCCTTCTGTGTCTGTTTTCCAAAGGCGAATACTTCCACTCCAACTTGATACACCTACATGTGCCTTATATTGCATCATTGGTGTCTCATCGTGCATAAAGAACCTGAACTGAAGCGGTTTGGAATGTCCAACAAGTATGTCTTGTCCATCACAAAGATAGCCATCACAATATTGCTTGAAATCGGGGATCTTTGTGAGAAAAAATGGAGCTGGAGATGAAGATGAGTTGTTTCGTAATGTATCCATCAAATGTGGCAAAGTATAGGTTTGTGTAACTCTCAGCTTCTCTGAAAACCTACTAAACATGGCGTCTATGTCCTCATGTGTATGCCCAACCATTAAAAATCCCAGCTGGATGGTTTTGAAAACACCCCTTGCAACAAGCATTGACAAATAGGCAAATAAGTATCGATTTTTGTTTTCCCCTGCACAATTATCCAATTGTAGCAACAAGTTCTCTGGCAATCTGCGAAATGTTGACCCCAATTCCTCTTCTGCAATTTCTGACGACTGCACAATGGGCTCTTTTCCATCACTCAAGTTATGGTAGTCCAAAGCATCCCTTGAGTTCAAAGCATGTAGTAGTGAAATATTGCTCCTTGGAAGTCCATTTGTTACTAGATCACCAAGAGGATGCTTATCTATCCTCTCTAGGTTATGTAAACAATTAGCAATTGAGCCAATTGTAAGATTTGGATCAACTGGCCACAAACCATTCAAGACAAAGTGTCCGTAATGACTTTCTCCATGTCCATGAGTGATCATGCCAATCAATGCCACCTGCAGATTATATCCTGAATCCACACCCTTGGGAACAATGCGTAATCTAGGAATGGCAGTCTTCTTTTGATCCATCTTATCATGGATTATGCATACATATTTTTGTGGTTGAGTTTCTGAATACGTGCGCCATGCATAATATAGGCTTCTGCAACTCTTTTGTTGTGCCATGTGAACTTCTCTCTCCCTCAAGAGAAGAGCTCTCTCTTCAAGAGAAGGTTTAGCTTCTAACCTTGCCTTGATTGAGCTACAAATATTGCACTTAGAGAACTCACTCGTCTTTGTTAAAGTGACATGTGGGTACTCTTTGTTCCAAATTCTACCAAAAGAAGATTGGGATAGCTTCTTCTCATAGCCCATTTGGTCAAGTGTCGTGTTGATTTCACATAAAATATCCACTTGTTTGTATGTTGATGGAATCACCAATTGAGTCTCTCTTGAGCCATCTAGCAGTGTTCTACTTCTATGTGGCATCTTCTCAGAGTTGTTTTCCACAAACTCATTTAGTAGTGCTCTTGCTAAACTAGTATGTTGAAGTCCCCTTCTCAATGTACATGTGTTCCCATGTACATATTGGCGCACACCATTTTCAAAGTTCTCCTTGTATCGATAAAATGATGTCTTTGGTATTCCATGTAGCTCATACCATGATCTACAACAAACAATAGAGCCATTTAGCCTGAATTGGTATCGTGACTTCTCATCTTTCTGATAACATATAGAAAGAACATCATAAACATAATTAGCGCGTGATTTTTGAGACTCTCCCCAAAACTGTTGTCGTAACCTTGTCACCATATCACGATTTGCAAACTGGCAACATTTTTGTGCACAACAATCAATGCATGATACCCTTTGAATTGATTTGTTTGAAAGGTAAAAAGTCGAAGCTGGTGCTGCTTTTGATTTTTGAGTCTTGTTCATGAAAGTGTATCGTCTCTTCCTTGACAACTGGACAACATTACTCCCATCAAGTTTTTTTCCAACATTGTCATCGTTGGATACATCCTCATATGTAGCATGCATGCCATCAACAGGAACAAATCGTTGTAATGGGCTCCCATTCAACATTGTTGTCTGCTTGATGGGCCACTTTAGCAAAGTGATGCTACCCACTTCAACCACATCATCAATGCTTGCATTTTCTCTTTCAATACCCACACCCACACAATCAGGACCAAGTTCCTGAAAGTTGACATAATCATGTGGAAATACATATAAGATGGTCCCTTCATTCATGGTTTGCATCATTGTGTCATCTTTTAAAAGGACCCTCTGATTTCTCCAAGACTCTCGAATCATTGCTTCAAATTCTGGGCTTGTCATAGGTATTGCATCTGTAACTAGAGGATCAGAATGATCATGTTCTTCATCACCATTGTAGCTTTCCTGTGGATCAATTAAGTTCCCATTTAATACAAAAGATTGCAAAAGAAGCTTTGACCATCGAACAACACTCCATAATGAGCCTTGGAGAGATGAAGTATCCATTGTAGGAAAAGGTAGGACCACATCCTTCAAGCATTCCTCCACTAGTATGGAGACATTTCCTTGCCCTATCTTTGTACCACCACAAGTGGAATCTGGATCTATTCTACACACACAGCCAATACCAACAATTTCATTGTCAAGTATCATATGTACTTTCTCCCCAGATTCAAAGTCCATCCTGTAAGTGAAAAAGATTACATTGTTAAATCCATAGTTATAGAAAAATACTCTTCAAACAAAAAATCATGCTACAACATGGAAAAGGTTTGCATAGGTTGGACAAGTGGTGAACCTTGAGACCAAATCCTCCTTGCTATATTAATGGAAGCAAGGTTGGAAATTATGGTGGATCTTGAAACCAAAGCATCCTTGCTATATTAGAGCATAGGTTGGACAAGTGGTGGACCTAGTTGTAATACCCACTGCCACCTATCAACTACTATAGGACTATGCTTTCCAATGTCCAAGTATCCCTTGAGGCTTTCAAGGTTGAACACGTGGTGGACCTTGAAACAAAAATCCCCTTTCTATATCAGAGCATAGCTTGGACAAGTGGTGGACCTAGTTATAATGCCCAATATCCAAGGTGAAATACCTTAGGACCTTGCTACCTTGCTTGCCAATGTTTACGTAGCCCTTCATTTATTTAATGGAAGTAAGGTTGGACAAGTGGTGGACCTTGAAACCAAAGCCTCTTTGCTATATGAGAGCATAGGTTGGACCTAGTTGTAATACCCACTGGCACCTATCAACTACTATAGGACTATGCTTTCCAATGTCCAAGTATCCCTTGAGTCTTTCAAGGTTGAACATGTGGTGGACCTTGAAACGAAAATCCCCTTTCTATATCAGACCATAGCTTGGACAAGTGGTGGACCTAGTTATAATGCCCAATATCCAAGGTGAAACACCTTAGGACCTTGCTACCTTGCTTGCCAATGTTTACGTAGCCCCTCATTTCTTTAATGGAAGCAAGGTTGGACAAGTGGTGGACCTTGAAAATAAAGCCGCTTTGCTATATGAGAGCATAGGTTGGACCTAGTTGTAATACCCACTGCCACCTATCAACTACTATAGGACTATGCTTTCCAATGTCCAAGTATCCCTTGAGTCTTGCAAGGTTGAACACGTGGTGGACCTTGAAACGAAAATCCCCTTTCTATATCAGAGCATAGCTTGGACAAGTGGTGGGCCTAGTTATAATGCCCAATATCCAAGGTGAAATACCTTAGGACCTTTCTACCTTGCTTGCCAATGTTTACGTAGCCCCTCATTTCTTAAATGGAAGCAAGGTTGGACAAGTGGTGGACCTTGAAACCAAAGCCTCTTTGCTATATCAGAGCATAGGTTGGACCTAGTTGTTATACCCACTGCCACCTATCAACTACTATAGGACTATGCTTTCCAATGTCCAAGTATCCCTTGAGTCTTGCAAGGTTGAACATGTGGTGGATTATTGAAACCAAAATCCCCTTTCTATATCAGAGCATATCTTGGACAATTGGTGGACCTAGTTATAATGCCCCTCCTTTCTTTAATGGAAGAAAGGTTGGAAAAGTGGTGAATCTTGAAACCCAAACCCTTTTGCTATATATAGAGGATAGCTTGGACAAGTGGTGGGCTTAGTTGTAGTATCCAATGTCCAAGGTCCAAGGTGAACTATGTAAAGACCTTACTTCCAAAAACAAAGTCGTACAAGTGGTTCTCCTTCAAACCAAAACGTCCTTAGTGTATTAGAACATAGCTTGGAGAAGTCGTGGACTTAGTTGTAATGGTGAATGTCCAAAGCAAACTATTATAGGACCTTGCTTCCCAAATCAAGTTTGGACAAGTGGTGGATCTTGAAACCAAAACCCCCTTACTGTATTAGAGCATAGCTTAGATAAGTGGTGGACCTAGCTGCCATGGAAAATGTTCAATGTGAATTGCTACAGGACCTTGCTATTAAATGTCTAAGTAGAGCTAGCTTCTTTAATGGAATCAAGGTTGGGAAAGTGGTGCATCTTGAAACCAAAAGCCCTTTATTGTATTAGAGCATATCTTGGACAAGTGAGGGACCTAGTTTTAATGTGTGATGTCCAAAGAAAAGTATTACAAGACCTTGCTTTCCAATATTTGAATTGATCAAGTGGTGAAAACTAAGTATAAAACTTTGACCATTTTCTTCTCGAATTGCCAAAAAGCTAGTTTTAGACACCCCTAAATGAAAATGGTTTAGGGTGGCCTTAAGCAACGTTTTTTCAAAGACTTGAACAAAAGGGTTGCCGAAGAGTAATGAAAATTTATTATGGCTTGAAGTGCCTGAGTATGTGAAAACAAGCCTAGGTTTTCCACGAGGCAAAAGGTGACATAATAAGAACATTGGAAACTTAGGATTGACCATGTGGCCTAAACTTTGGCAAGTGAAGTGGTGGCCAAGTTTTGTGGCACAGTGTGCACTTGGTCCTATATGTGTTGACCACTTGGCTAAATCTAGGACCATAAGGCCAAACCTTTGGCACCTTAAATATAGTATGGGACATAATCTAGAACTACTATAGTAAATTAGTAGTATAGTTAATATGTTAATATTTGTATTATATTTAAGTATATGCTAAATATAATTTATGTTCAAAATTTCACTAATGAAGAATGTTCCCATTTAGCACTCCAGATGCGGGGTCTTAGGGCAATGCCACAATGGGGTGACAAGGCAGCGCTTCCACGTGAGGTTTGGGGGTAGCGCTCTTGATGGGGATGTGGAATATAGCGCTCTCGATGGCGGGGCTTGGGAGGCTGATTTTGGGATATTGTTCCGGGCGGGGTCAAGGGGCGGCAGCCCCTTGTCGCCTCCCGGCGCGACTGCCCAAAGATTTTTTTTTTTTAAAGTGAATTCATAGTATAGAGTTACACATGTTTTGCATATTTTCAACCATGATTTCTTTCATTTTGGCTGTGTGAATTGGTTAATTTTTTATATTGATTTTTTTTTTTTTATCCTATGATAAAACATGGACTTGTAGCATACGTGGCATTCTAATAAACCCTATCAAGATTAGGCACAGAGAGCGCACGAGCAACGCACACAGAGAAAGCAGGCGAGCAGCAAACACACAGAAAGCGCACACGGATCGCACACAGTTGGAGTATCGCACACGTAGAGGAGCAAGCTCGGCATCGTACACAACAAACAGGTGGAGCGCACAGGATTGAAATTTCGCGCACAAGATAAAGAAACAGCAGTGTACGCAACGCTTTCCAGAAGGGCAGGATCGGGCATAGCTTCTTCACACCTCACGAATAGAGAAAAAACAGGTATTTCTCTCTCTCACACTCTCTGTCTTTCTCCATATAGAGAAGATGGTTCTCTGTAACTCTTCTTGCACACACACTCTCTCGTCAAAAGACAGAGATACGTAGTTTAAAAATATCCCCGCACACATACACATATTCCTACACATCGTCTTCCTCTCTTCCACATACATAACCACAGTGAAATCTGTTATCTTGTTGTCTCTCTCTTGAAAATACATGCACATATTCCCACACATCGTCTTCCTCACTTCCACATACATAACCACAGTGAAATCTGTTATCTTGTTGTCTCTCTCTTGAAAATACGTGCACATATTCCGATACATCGTCTTCCTCTCTTCCACATACATAAACACAGTGAAATCTATTATCTTTCTCACTCCTCTCTCTAGAAAACAGGTATTTCTCTCTCTCTCTCTCTCTCTCTCTCTCTCTTTATCTATCTATCTCTGTATCTTGCTATCTCTCTCTTGAAAATACATGCTCATGTATGTGTGCGTCTGTGTTATCTATGTGTATGTATGTATATTTGTGTTATTTCATTGTAATACTCATACATAATGCAGATACACAATTACACTTAATTACGATATGCACACATAGTATATATACATACATAAATATCACAAATAACTAACACATTGTAATACTAGTAAACTTGAATGGAAGACTTACTTGCGTGATCTGTTAAAGTCGATTCTTGTAGCGAGTTCTGGATGTATGCTGAGCTGATTTTCCTCTAATCCATTTGTAGATATGATTGTAACTTCTGTTTCTCAAAAATAGTAGTGTTGTTTAGTGATACACCTAATGGACATAAATGATTGAAACTAGGACATGTAGACCAAAAATACGTGTATTTCTTTGGATGAATATATACACTTTTTGGTGACCCTTACCACAAGTGGTGGACCTTGAGACCAGTGGACTATAAGGACCTCCAAACAATACCTTGTACACTCAATCCTTCTTGGTATCTAGGTTGGACAAGTGGTGGACCTTGTTCAAATTCTCTAACCACTCTCTCTAACATGGTGACATAATTTAGGTGTGATAAATTCATATCTATGCAAACTAATATCAGTTTAGGCTTGTTAATTTGAATTTGCTTGAATTTATGTACAATATAATGATTTGAGATTTGCATATTTGAATTTAGGTGGTATAATGATATCTTTTTGTGGTAAACTTGAATTTAAAATCAATTTCGCGTGGAATATTTTAAATTTAAGTGGTAAAATTTAAAGTTTTATAAAAAAGTTTAAATTTTAAAATTTGGGCGGGATATTTTAAAATTTAGGCGGGATATTTAAAATTTGGGAGGGATATTTTAAATTTAGGCAATCAGATTTTGAATTTTAAATTTAGGCGGGAAGGTTTTGAATTTATAGCGAGATCTCCCTTACATAAGAGAGTATAGGTTGGACAAGTGGTGGACCTTAAAGCTACAGCATCCATGCTACTGGACATGATAGGTAGGGAATCTAGTTGAATATTGTATGTATAATATATATGTAATAGATCTAGCTTGGACAAGTGGTGGACCTTGGAGCAAAACCCCATGTAAAACATATCATGCACATTCCAAGTGGTGAGAAAAAATATCATTTAAGATATAGCCTTATAGGTTGGACAAGTGGTGGACCTTAACACCAAGATATTCTTAATGTAATTACATAGAGTGGAAAGCTGGTGAATCTTGAGACCAAACCATGCTACTAGCAATAATAGCTTGGACAAGTGGTGGACCTTGAAAGTAATCCCCCCATCTACGAAATATTGTGGGTTTAAGGTATTTTGATGGAGCCTAGCATCTTGGAAACATGGTGCACCTTGCTTCTCTTCATGTTTCAATGGAGCCTATCTTGGACAAATGGTGGAGCATCTTTCTCTCCATGTTTCAATGGAGCCTAGCTTGGACAAGTGGTGGACCTTTGCTTTTCTCTATGATTCAAGTGGTGGACCTTGGAACCAAACCCCCATGTAAAACCTATCATGGTCACTCCAAGTGGTGAGAAAGAATAACCTTTAAGATATAGCCTTATAGGCTGGACAAGTGGTGGACCTTAACACCCAAATATTCTTAATATAATGACATAGAGTGAAAAAGTGGTGAATCTTGAGACAAAACCACTCATGCTACTAGCGATAATAGCTTGGACAACTGGTGGACCTTGAACGTAAACCCCCCATGTTTCAATAGACTTAGCTTCGACAAATGGTGGAGCATCGTTCTCTCCATGTTTCAATGGAGCCTAGCTTGGACAAGTGGTGGACGTTTATTTCTCTCTATGTTTCAATAGAGTTAGCTTGGACAAGTGGTGGACCTTGGAACCAAACCCCCATGTAAAACCTATCATGGTCATTCCAAGTGGTGAGAAAGAATAACCTTAATGATATATCCTTATAGGTTGGACAAGTGGTGGTCCTTAACACCCAGATATTCTTAATATAATGGCATAGACTGGAAAAGTGGTGAATCTTGAGAACAAACCACTCAAGCTACTACCAATAATAGCTTGGACAAGTGTTGGACCTTGAATTTAAACCCCTCATCTACGACATATCGTGGGTTTAATGTTTTCCGATGGAGCGTAGCATCTTGGAGACATGGTGCAGCTTGCTTCTCGTCATGTTTCAATGGAACCTATCTTGGACAAACGGTGGAGCATCGTTCTCTCCATGTTTCAATGGAGCCTAGCTTGGACAAGTGGTGAACCTCTGCTTCTCTCTCTGTTTCAATAGAGTTCGCTTGGACAAGTGGTGGACCTTGGAACCAAATCCCCATGTAAAACCTATCATGGTCATTCCAAGTGGTAAGAGAGAATAACCTTTACGATATAGACTTATAGGTTGGACAAGTGGTGGACCTTAACACCCACATATTCTTAATATAATGACATAGAGTGAAAAAGTGGTGAATCTTGAGACAAAACCTCTCATGCTACTAGCGATAATAGCTTGGAAAAGTGGTGGTACTTGAATGTAAACCCCCCATGTACAAAATATCGTGGGTTTAAGGTATTTCGATGAAGCCTAGCATCTTGGAGACATGGTGCAGCTTGCTTCTCTTCATGTTTCAATGGAGTCTATCTTGGACAAATAGTGGAGCATCCTTCTCTCCATGTTTCAATGGACCCTAGCTTGGACAAGTGGTGGACCTTTGCTGATCTCTGTGATTCAATAGAGTTAGCTTGGACAAGTGGTGGACGTTGGAACCAAACCCTCATGTAAAACCTATCATGGTCACTCCAAGTGGTGAGAAAGAATAACCTTTAAGATATAGCCTTATAGGTTGGACAAGTGTGGACCTTAATACCCAAATATTCTTAATATAATGACATAGAGTGAAAAAGTGGTGAATCTTGAGATAAAACCACTCATGCTACTAGCGATAATAGCTTGGACAACTGGTGGACCTTGAACGTAAACCCCCCATGTTTCAATAGACTTAGCTTTGACAAATGGTGGAGCATCGTTCTCTCCATGTTTCAATGGAGCCTAGCTTGGACAAGTGGTGGAACTTGGAACCAAACCCCCATGTAAAACCTATCATGGTCACTCCAAGTGGGAAGAAAGAATAACCTTTAAGATGTAGCCTTATAGGTTGGACAAGTGGTGGCCCTTAACACCCACATATTCTTAATCAAAGTGGTGAATCTTGAGACCAAACCACTCAGCCTACTAGCAGTAATAGCTTAGACAAGTGGTGGACCTTGAATGTAAACCCCTCATCTATGAAATATCATGGGTTTAATGTATTTCGATGGAGCGTACCATCTTGGAGACATGGTGTAGCTTGCTTCTCGTCATGTTTCAATGGAGCCTATGTTGGACAAATGGTGGAGCATCCTTCTCTCCATGTTTCAATGGACCCTAGCTTGGACAAGTCGTGGACCTTTGTTTCTCTCTATGTTTCAATATAGTTAGCTTGGACAAGTGGTGGACCTTGTATCCAAACCCCCATGTAAAACCTATCATGGTCACTCCAAGTCGTGAGAAAGAATAACCTTTAAGATGTAGCCTTATAGGTTGGACAAGTGGTGGACCTTAGCACCCACATATTCTTAATAAAAGTGGTGAATCTTGAGACCAAACCACTCCGGCTACTAGCAATAATAGCTTGGACAAGTGGTGAACCTTGAATGTAAACCCCTCATCTACGAAATATCGTGGGTTGAATGTATGTCGATGGAGCCTAGCATCTTGGAGACATGGTGCAGCTTGCTTCTCGTCATGTTTCAATGGAGCCTATCTTGAACAAATGGTGGACCATCGTTCTCTCCATGTTTCAATGGACCCTAGCTTGGACAAGTGGTGGACCTTTGTTTCTCTCTATGTTTCAATAGAGTTAGCTTGGACAAGTGGTGGACCTTGGAACCAAACCCCCATGTTAAACCTATCATGGTCACTCCAAGTGGTAAGAAAGAATAACCTTTAAGATGTAGCCTTATAGGTTGGACAAGTGGTGGACCTTAACACCCACATATTCTTAATATAATGACATAGAGTGGAAAAGTGGTGAATCTTGAGACCAAACCACTCATGCTACTACCAATAATAGCTTGGACAAGTGTTGGACCTTGAATGTAAACCCCTCATCTACGACATATCGTGAGTTTAATGTTTTTCGATGGAGCCTAGCGTCTTGGAGACATGGTGAAGCTTGCTTCTTGTCATGTTTCAATGCAGCCTATCTTGGACAAATGGTGGAGCATCCTTCTCTCCATGTTTCAATGGAGCCTAGCTTGGACAAGTGGTGGACCTTTGCTTCTCTCTCTCTTTCAATAGAGTTAGCTTGGACAAGTGGTGGAGCTTGGAACCAAACCACCATGTAAAACCTATCATGGTTACTCCAAGTGGTAAGAAAGAATAACCTTTAAGATATAGACTTATAGGTTGGACAAGTGGTGGACCTTAACACCCACATATTCTTAATATAATGACATAGAGTGGAAAAGTGGTGAATCTTGAGACAAAGCCACTCATGCTACTAGCGATAATAGCTTGGACAAGTATCGTCCCTTGAATGTAAACCCCCCATGTACAAAATATCCTGGGTTTAAGGTATTTCGATGAAGCCTAGCATCTTGGAGACATGGTGCAGCTTGCTTCTCTTCATTTTTCGATGGAGCCTATCTTGGACAAATGGTGGAGCATCCTTCTCTCCATGTTTCAATGGACCCTAGCTTGGACAAGTGGTGGACCTTTGCGTCTCTCTATGATTCAATAGAGTTTGCTTGGACAAGTGGTGGACCTTGGAACTCAAACCCCCATGTAAAACCTATCATGCTCACTCCAAGTGGTGAGAAAGAATAACCTTTAAAATATAGCCTTATAGGTTGGACAAGTGGTGGACCTTAACACCCAAATATTCTTAATATAATGACATAGAGTGAAAAAGTGGTGAATTTTGAGACAAAACCACTCATGCTACGAGCGATAATAGCTTGGACAAGTGGTGGAACTTGAACGTAAACCCCCCATGTTTCAATAGACTTAGCTTCGACAAATGGTGGAGCATCGTTCTCTCCATCTTTCAATGGAGCCTAGCTTGGACAAGTAGTGGACCTTTGTTTCTTTCTATGTTTCAATAGAGTTAGCTTGGACAAGTGGTGGACCTTGGAACCAAACCCCCATGTAAAACCTATCATGTTCACTCCAAGTGGTGAGAAAGAATAACCTTAATGATATATCCTTATAGGTTGGACAAGTGGTGGACCTTAACACCCAGATATTCTTAATATAATGGCATAGAGTGGAAAAGTGGTGAGTCTTGAGAGCAAACTACTCATGCTACTAGCGATAATAGGTTGGACAAGTGGTGGACCTTGAATGTAAACCCCCCATCTACGAAATATCGTGGGTTTAAGGTATTTAGATAGAGCCTAGCAGCTTGGAGACATGGTGCACCTTGCTTCTCTTCATGTTTCAATGGAGCCTATCTTGGACAAATGGTGGAGCATCCTTCTCTCCATGTTTCAATGGACCCTAGCTTGCACAAGTGGTGGACCTTTGCTTCTCTCTATGTTTCAATAGAGTTAGCTTGGACAAGTGGTGGACCTTGGAACCAAACTGTAACATTTAATGGCCTAATAACTTATGTGTAGCGGAAATTAGCATGAACATAGTGGGCATTTCATTAGAATAGATTCCTAATGAGAATTACAAGAGTGCTTGGGTGGAGAGAACAACAAAAAGCATAACACCTAGTTAGATAGCATCGGCAATACTTTCAAAAGAGAGAGAATTTAAGCTATTGACAACAGTTGAGGACCGGATTTTCATGGAGCCGGTCCCCCCTCCAACAGGCTTTGTATTATGGTTTCTCCCATCAAGAGAGACATTGTACAATACAATTCTTTGTGTTCCTTCAAGACTAGCTAGTGCAGTGAAGATGGAAGCTTCATACACCAAGCAAAACACTTAATCAAACACAACTTGAATTATCCCCGTTCTCAGACCCAAGACCTCACACACCTTCGAAGATGGTGAGAGCTAGCAGGGTATGAGAGTAGATTGAGAGGAAGAAGGAGTATCTTACGAGAAAGATGTACATCTCCTCACATAATCACTCATATTAGCATAGCTTAGCTTAGTAATTAGCTTGGTAGAGGAGATGAGCATGCATTGAAGCTTGGCTCTTGGTTGGATTTGCATCCACATGCCAAGAGAGTGTTGATGTAGGCTTCTATCTCACAAGCTTGGAGTAGGTGATGAGCTCTCCATTAAAGCTTGGGAGGAGATAGAGTATTCTTCCTTCACACATGGTCAAGTGTGAGTGTGTGTGTGTGTGTCAATGCCAAGCAAAAATCAGCCCCCTCTCTCTCTTGGGCGAGCCCTAGCTGCTAATTTGGTCTGGCTTTTGCCTCATTGGACCTCCCCAAGTCAAGCCAATAGGTATTAAGCAGCATAAGTGATAGCCTTCTGACATGTGTCCCCCTTTCCCCTTTTGTGAGAGCTTTAGGTAATTAAATAATTAAACTAAACTCTCATTGGACCCCTTTGTCTCCTAGCCAATAGAAATCAGGCAAGCCATGGGGCTTCTGAATGCTCATTGGACCCTTTGGGAGACTGCCCAATAGTCTTCTAGGAGACTTAATTCTCATTGGTTTCTTTTATTAAATGTTTTTAAATTAATTAAACTAAATTTACTCTAGCTTAATTCTCATTGGTCCACTTCAAGGGTCTTCCAATAGGAATTGGACACACCTTGTGGGCATCTGGCCTAGGGAGCTGACATGTGTCCCTCATTTCCTTTGTGTAAAGGGAGCCTCTGTGTGTGTGTGTGTGGATTTCTCTCTCATCCCCTACCTTTGGGGCTCGCCCCCTCCCATGTAGGGATGTGCAAAGACTTTCAGGGCACACACAAAGCATCCAATTTTCCCTAGGGTTGACCTTTGGACACAACCTTTGAATTTTGGAACCTTAGAATTTTGGAAGTCTTAATGGGCTGAACCTTAGGGTCTTTTTAGCCCATTGTTTCACATGGCTCTTTTGCCGATGGCCCCCCCCCCTTTGGATCCCTATTTTCCCTCCTTTGGATCCCTACTGTGGCCGGTCTGCTAGCTTAACCAATATTCTAGCTTTTTCTCCCTTGGCACTTCCCCACATTAAATGATCAGTTTAATATGAGAAAATCATTTAGGAGAAATAGATATTTATTATTATGACATTACCTCTCTCTTGAAATCATAGTCGTCCTTGACTATGGTGTAGAGAAGATAAAGCATATTCATGAGTCCTTTTCTTAGCGGGTAGAGGATCCCTATGTTACCCTACGACATCATTCCATAATGGATGACTAGTCCATTTGGCGCTTGAGAGCCTGAGGCTGCCGCAAGCATGTCTGCACATTAGTCCTATCAGTCTTCCATAGTAGAGTGACAAGCTCTACTTGGTGTTTGGGAGACGTCGTCTCCGCAAACTTGATCTAAGCATGCATACTACTTCATTTTTGTGCACAAATAAAGAAAAAGAGAGTCTTATAAGACAAAAATTTTGTTCATTTTTAACATTTTGTACATTTGCTTACTCTTGGGAAGCATTGTAAGCATTGACAAGGTTTAGGTTATCCTTTAATTGTATGCCTTGCATCCATCTAGCATCTTCGAAGGGATAATTCTTAAACTTAATAAGATATCGTCGGATAATCTTACCGCCTCTTAATACCTTGTCTTCATGTCGGAGAATGGACTCGGGCTGCAGCACCTCCTCTTGGTCCTCGATCTCCGGTGGGTCTTCAATAGTTGGTTCTTGAGGTGGCTCTCCTTTGTAAGGCTTTAATAGGCTCACATGAAAAGCATTGTGTATGAGCCAATGATTGGGCAACTTAAGTTGATAGGCCATGTCATTGATTGGCCTAAGAATCTGAAAGGGACCATAGTACCTTTTTCCTAGTTTAGCATAGTACTTTTGGTGGCCAGTAGGATTCTTGCCCGTCGTGTGCCTTAATCGAGCCTTGGGAAACTTTAACAAGAACCAATCGTTTTCTTTAAAGGCTTGGGCTCTTCTGTGCTTGTCAGCAACAGCCTTTTGCCTTTGCTGTGAGATACAGATAGCATCCTTAATCTTTTGGAAAGATTCTTGTAGGTCTCGGCTATACTCATCTGCAGCGAAGATCTTCCCATGTACCTTAAGTAGCAAGGGACTTTTTGGTCTTCCCTCAATTACCTCGAAAGATGCTTTTCCTGTGGAAGTATGTACAGTGTTATTGTAAGCATACTCTACTAAGGGTAAGTACTTCTCCCATTGGGATCTTTGATCCACTTCCGTTACATAAGCTTTTAGTAGATCAAGAATGGTTAGGTTAGCTATTTCACTTTGGCCATCAGTTTGTGGATGATAGGCCGAAGAGAAGTTTAGCCTTGTTCCTAAATTCTCAAAGAGACCCTTCCAGAAATTACTGGTCATTCTAGGATCTCTATCCGACACTATGGACATTGGCAAGCCATGGTACTTGAAAATTTGTGAAATGAAGAGGGTTGCCATTTGATGGGCTTTGATAGTCTTTTTGACAGGTATAAAATGAGCTTGTTTACTGAACCTGTCTACTATCGTCCATATCCCCGTATTCCCATGGATAGACTTAGGCAATCCAAAGATAAAATCCATGGATATGCTCTCCCAAGGTGAATTAGGGATTGGCAAGGGTTGAAGCAATCCAGGTTGCTTCCCTCTATCAAATTTTGTCTTTTGACATACCACACATTTGGAAACATACTCTTGTATGTTCACTTTCATGGTAGGCCAATAGAAATATGTTTCAATTCCCTTTAAGGTAGACTGAATCCCTCTATGCCCCGCATATGGGGGAGCATGAGATTCATACATTACTTTCTCACGTAATGAGTTAGTAACGCATAGTCTATTGCCATAGAGAAGATAACCATCTTGTAAAGTAAATGGTTCTTCTTTCTTCCCTAATGCAAGGGCTGAAATCACATCTCTAAAATCGGGATCAATAGCATACTCATCTATCATTGAAGATAGATCATTGTGAGTTGCTATGGAAACCGCATTCACTCTCGGTCGTCTTGAGAGTGCATCGGCTACTTGATTATGCTTGCCAGCAATGTGAGCAATATGAAAATGAAATTGCGAAAGGAAATTTGCCCACCTCATTTGTTTGTCGGAGAGCTTGGTCTGCATCATGAAGTACTTAAGACTTTGGTGATCCGTTTGCAGAATGAAAGGAGTCCCCAATAAATAGTGATTCCATGAGTCTAAGGCATGTAGAACTGCAAGGAGTTCTTTTTGGTATATGCCTAGAGCTTGCTCAACAAGGTCGAGCCTTCGACTCTCATAGCCTATGGCGTGCCCTTCTTGGAGCAAAACAGCCCCAAGGCAATCACCACAAGCATCACATTGGACCTCAAATGGTTTTGAGAGATCCGGTAGTGTAAGCACAGGTTGAGAGATAAGCTTTTCTTTAAGCTTTTTGAAAGCATTGTTCTCCTTAGCAGACCATGTATACCTAACACTTTTCTTTGTTAGGTCATGTAATGGTCCCGCAATTTGCGAGAACTTTTCTATGAAGCGTCTATAGTATGCACACATACCTATAAAGCTTCTTAGTTCATGAAGATTCCTTGGTTTAGGCCATCCTTTTATTACCTCTAACTTGGATGGATCCATTTGGATGCCATCTTGAGAGATAATGTGACCTAAATACTGAATCTCTTGCAAGAAAAATTCACTTTTCTTTTGATTAACATAAAGTTTATTCTCTCTTAAAACTTGAAATATTACCTGGAGGTGTTGCTTGTGTTCCTCCAATGAATTAGAGTAGATGATAATATCATCAAAGAACACTCCAGTGAAGGTTCGATGAGGCCTGAACAGCTTCTCCATCAAGCGGTTGAATGTGGCTGGTGCATTGGTCAAGCCAAAAGGAATGACAATGTATTCGTAAAGACCAAATGTAGTACGAAATGCGGTCTTTACAATGTCTTGATCAACTATCCTTATTTGATGATAGCCACTTTTTAGGTCAATCCTACTGAAGTAGGTCGATCCTTGTAGCTTATCAAATAGGTCTTCTACCCGTGGAACGGGAAACCTATTCTTGATAGTGATCTTATTTAGTGCTCTATAGTCAACACACATACAATATGTGCCGTCTTTCTTTTGCACTAATAGCACAGGTGAGCAAAATGGAGATGAGCTAGGCCTAACCATGCCCTTCTCAACTAACTCATGCACTTGCCGCATAATCTCCTCTTGTTGAGCTTGAGAAACTCTATAAGGAGGTTTGTTAGGCGGTGAACTTCCTGGAAGAAGTTCAATTGCATGGTCGTCATTACCTCGTTTAGGAGGTAGCTCACAAGGGATGTCGTCAATAAAAACATCTTGAAACCCCTTGAGAAAATTGGATAACTCTAATTCCTTTTGGTTGCTTTTATTTTCTTTTGCTAAAGCATTAGGTTCATTTTGAGAATCTTTAACAAAAATCATGTACACGGAAATAGAGCTCTTTATTGACTTGTTGAAAGCTGGTGTATGTACAATGGGGATGGTGTTACCCATCTCCGTAGCATCTATATACATGTCTTTTTCCCTGAACTTAAAGGAGATTCTCCTTTCAGGAAATTTAACATCGGCAGCCAGGCGGTCAAACCATGGTGCCCCTAGGATTACATCCTCATGCTTGAGAGGAGAGATAAAGAAGTCCTCTTTGTCCACATAGCCTTGGACATGAAGCCTCAATTTCCCGATTAAGGGAGTGACTGAAGCTTCTTGCCCCTTGAAGGCACTGTCTGCGGGTAGGATATCTCCCATCTCGTAGGATTGTATGCCTAGCTTGGTGGCTAACTCCATAGATATGAAATTGTGAGTAGAACCAGGGTCAAAGAGAATAAAAGCATCATGTTCTCTTACCTTTCCCCAAGCATGGCATAGAGGAGATCCTTTGTGGTGAGTTTGGTGAATCTCCTCCTCTTGGATTTCAACCAAAGAAGCTCTAGGAGGATCTTGGCGGTTGTTCTTTTGGGGACAAGCGCGGTACGCATGCCCTTGTTTGCCGCACTTGAAACGCCAGTTATCCTTACGATAACGCTCAAGCTCTTCAGGAGAGAGTTTATTCTTTCCTTTGTAAACTCCCTTCTCTTTAGCTTTGCTGGAATTGCCCTTAGGAGACTTTTGGACATTTTCCTTCCCCTTAGGCTCATTGGAACCCTTGTTTTCCGGGGGCTTATTATTTCTTTTACCCCCCATTTGGAAATTGATTCGAGAGGCCACCATAGTATGGTGTATTACCGCCGATATGGTACGTGGCCTTTGGGAGTTGACATACTCCGCCATTTCTTCGGTTAAGCCCGCACAAAATTGTTGCTTTTGCTCTCCAAAATCCAACTTTTTGAAGACAGTGTCTTTGAGTTGTAGGTCCCAAAACTTGTCTACATATTTGTGGATGGATTCATTGGGAGAGAGCTTTAAGCTTCGCCATTCGGTGAGTACTTTGTCTTTGGCATCCGTGGCCAAAAACTGCTTCATAATGGAAGCTCTTAAAGCCTTCCATGTTCGTGGAGCTTCACCGTTGGCTCGTAGGCTAGACCACCATTGTCTGGCGGACTTTTGAAAGTGCATAGCTACATGGCGTAGCTTAGAGGACTCCGTGAAGCGCTTATCTCCAAACGCCGCATCGAATTGCTGGATAAAGGCCAAGACTTTGTCCGTAGCACCGAAGGTGCCATCATAGGTAAGGAAAGAGATGCTCTTCCCTCCCTCTTTGAATTTCTTCAGCTTGGACGACCTCTTCCATGCGGCATAGGATTTCCTATGGCCTCTTCTTTTTTATGGTTCAAAAGTTGCACCATCACTTTCTTCAGAAGGTGAAGAATTTGAAGAAGGTGGAGAAGAGGGTGACCTCTTTCTCGCCTTTTTCTTGTCTTGATCTTTGTTGTCTTCACCATAGCTTTCATAAGAGGAAGAGGATGAAGAAGATGGAGAAGAGGGTGTCCTCTTTCTCACCTTTTTCTTCTCTTGCTTTTTATCATCCCTCTTTGAATTATGACGTGGAGAAGAGTATGATGGTCTTCTCCGCTTTGGTGGTGATGGAGAGCGTTTAGCCCACCGTCTTCGTGGAGCCATCTCCGCCGATGTGGCGGGAGACTCGCTTCTTTCTCGTTCCTTCGGTGGAGGCTCTTGAGTTCTCCTTTGGGAAGGAGATGCATCATCAAGAAGTAAATTCTTGAGCCCTTCATATGGATTCTCTTCTTCTTCCCGAATCGGAGAGAGACCTCTTTTGGTAGCCTCCCAAGGAGGCTTCCTAGGTGTTCTCTCGTCATGGTGATGAGCTTGGAGAATCCCGTGAGCACGGAGCTGCCGTTGCACTTCACTTTGGAGAGATGGATTGCCCATGGCTTGTTGAAGCCTAGAAACAAGATAGTTAATAAGCATTGAGGCATCATTAGTAGCTTGCTCATGAGCAAAATCAAAGTTATCAACATTAATTTCACTCTCTTTACTATTGTCAGCCATTCTAACAATTTTTAGGTGTAAACTTTTTAGGTATACTTTGGCACTTCAAGCCCTAGTTGCTACTCCTCTTTACCCCTTTAGAAAAAGCACTCAAGCTACTGTACCCGCGGGTCGAATACCATTAATTGCAAGGAATAGAAGAGAGGGTCTTTCGACACCAAAACAGCACCGGCTCCTGTCAAGCTTCTAATAGCTCAATAGTGGTTAAGCCGTAGGCAAGCCCCGTAGGACTCCACTATTAAGACCATAGCTCTCAACGGTGATGCCCCATTAACTGCACAAAGGCAGGCGCACTGCAAGGCTGAAAAATCCCTATTCTACTTACTCATAGGCAATTAATAATACCAACCATTTGTAGCTAGCTTGAGGACCTCCCTTCTTAAGCAAGAAAAGAGAAACCTTGAGCTCTAATACCAATGTAACATTTAATGGCCTAATAACTTATGTGTAGCGGAAATTAGCATGAACATAGTGGGCATTTCATTAGAATAGATTCCTAATGAGAATTACAAGAGTGCTTGGGTGGAGAGAACAACAAAAAGCATAACACCTAGTTAGATAACATCGACAATACTTTCAAAAGAGAGAGAATTTAAGCTATTGACAACAGTTGAGGACCGGATTTGCATGGAGCCGGTCCCCCCTCCAAAAGGCTTTGTATTGTGGTTTCTCCCATCAAGAGAGACATTGTACAATACAATTCTTTGTGTTCCTTCAAGAATAGCTAGTGCAATGAAGATGGAAGCTTCATACACCAAGCAAAACACTTAATCAAACACAACTTGAATTATCCCCGTTCTTAGACCCAAGACCTCACACACCTTCGAAGATGGTGAGAGCTAGCAGGGTATGAGAGTAGATTGAGAGGAAGAAGGAGTATCTTACGAGAAAGATGTACATCTCCTCACATAATCACTCATATTAGCATAGATTAGCTTAGTAATTAGCTTGGTAGAGGAGATGAGCATGCATTGAAGCTTGGCTCTTGGTTGGATTTGCATCCACATGCCAAGAGAGTGTTGATGTAGGCTTCTATCTCACAAGCTTGGAGTAGGTGATGAGCTCTCCATTAAAGCTTGGGAGGAGATAGAGTATTCTTCCTTCACACATGGTCAAGTGTGAGTGTGTGTGTGTGTCAATGCCAAGCAAAAATCAGCCCCCTCTCTCTCTTGGGCGAGCCCTAGCTGCTAATTTGGTCTGGCTTTTGCCTCATTGGACCTCCCCAAGTCAAGCCAATAGGTATTAAGCAGCATAAGTGATAGCCTTCTGACATGTGTCCCCCTTTCCCCTTTTGTGAGAGCTTTAGGTAATTAAATAATTAAACTAAACTCTCATTGGACCCCTTTGTCTCCTGGCCAATAGAAATCAGGCAAGCCATGGGGCTTCTGAATGCTCATTGGACCCTTTGGGAGACTGCCCAATAGTCTTCTAGGAGACTTAATTCTCATTGGTTTCTTTTATTAAATGTTTTTAAATTAATTAAACTAAATTTACTCTAGCTTAATTCTCATTGGTCCACTTCAAGGGTCTTCCAATAGGAATTGGGCACACCTTGTGGGCATCTGGCCCAGGGAGCTGACATGTGTCCCTCATTCCCTTTGTGTAAAGGGAGCCTCTGTGTGTGTGTGGCTTTCTCTCTCATCCCCTACCTTTGGGGCTCGCCCCCTCCCATGTAGGGATGTGCAAAGACTTTCAGGGCACACACAAAGCATCCAATTTTCCCTAGGGTTGACCTTTGGACACAACCTTTGAATTTTGGAACCTTAGAATTTTGGAAGTCTTAATGGGCTGAACCTTAGGGTCTTTTTAGCCCATTGTTTCACATGGCTCTTTTGCAGATGGCCCCCCCCTTTGGATCCCTATTTTCCCTCCTTTGGATCCCTACTGTGGCCGGTCTGCTAGCTTAACCAATATTCTAGCTTTTTCTCCCTTGGCACTTCCCCACATTAAATGATCAGTTTAATATGAGAAAATCATTTAGGAGAATTAGATATTGATTATTATGACACAAACCCCAATGTAAAACCTATCATGGTCACTGCAAGTCCTGAGAAAGAATAACCTTTAAGATATAGCCTTATAGGTTGGACAAGTGGTGGACCTTAACACCGAGATATCCTTAATATAATGACATAGAGTGATAAAGTGGTGAATCTTGAGACAAAACCACTCATGCTACTAGCGGTAATAGCCTGGACAAGTGGTGGACCTTGAACGTAAACCCCCCATGTTTCAATAGAGTTAGCTTCGAGAAATGATGGAGCATCCTTCTCTCTATGTTTCAATGGAGCCTAGCTTAGACAAGTGGTGAACCTTTGCCTTTCTCTATAATTCAATAAAGTTAGCTTGGACAAGTGGTGGAACTTGAAACCAAACCCCCATGTAAAACCTATCATGGTCACTCCAAGTGGTAAGAAAGAATAACCTTTAAGATGTAGCCTTATAGGTTGTACAAGTGGTGGACCTTAACACCCACATATTCTTAATATAATGACATAGAGTGGAAAAGTGGTGAATCTTGAGACCAAACCACTCAGGCTACTACCAATAATAGCTTGGACAAGTGTTGGACCTTGAATGTAAACCCCTCATCTACGACATATCATGGGTTTAATGTTTTTCGATGGAGCCTAGCATCTTGGAGACATGGTGCAGCTCGCTTCTCGTCATGTTTCAATGGAGCCTATCTTGGACAAATGGTGGAGCATCCTTCTCTCCATGTTTCAATGGAACCTAGCCTTGACAAGTGGTGGACCTTTGCTTCTCTCTCTGTTTCAATAGAGTTAGCTTGGACAAGTGGTGGAGCTTGGAACCAAACCCCCATATAAAACCTATCATGGTCACTCCAAGTGGTTAGAAAGAATAACCTTTAAGATATAGACTTATAGGTTGGACAAGTGGTGGACCTTGAATGTAAACCCCCCATCTACGAAATATGGTGGGTTTAAGGTATTTAGATGGAGCCTAGCATCTTGGAGACATGGTGCACCTTGCTTCTCTTCATGTTTCAATGGAGCCTATCTTGGAGAAATGGTGGAGGATCCTTCTCTCCATGTTTCAATGGACCCTATCTTGGACAAGTGGTGGATGTTTGCTTCTCTCTATGTTTCAATAGAGTTAGCTTGGACAAGTGGTGGACCTTGGAACCAAACCCCAATGTAAAACCTATCATGGTCACTCCAAGCCGTGAGAAAGAATAACCTTTAAGATATAGTCTTATAGGTTGGACAAGTGGTGGACCTTAACACACAAATGTTCTTAAAATAATGACATAGAGTGAAAAAGTGGTGAATCTTGAGACAAAACCACTCATGCTACTAGCGGTAATAGCTTGGAAAAGTGGTGGACCTTGAACGTAAACCCCCCATGTTTCAATAGAGTTAGCTTCGACAAATGGTGGAGCATCCTTCTCTCCATGTTTCAATGGAGCCTAGCTTGGACAAGTGGTGGACCTTTGCTTCTCTCTATGATTCTATAGAGTTAGCTTGGACAAGTGGTGGACCTTGGAACCAAACCCCCATGTAAAACCTATCATGGTCACTCCAAGTGGTGAGAAAGAATAACCTTTAAGATGTAGCTTTATAGGTTGGACAATTGGTGGACCTTGACACCCACAGATTCTTAATATAATGACATAGAGTGGAAAAGAGGTGAATCTTGAGACCAAACCACTCTGGCTACTACCAATAATAGCTTGGACAAGTTTTGGACCTTGAATGTAAACCCCTCATCTACGACATATCATGGGTTTAATGGTTTTCGTTGGAGCCTAGCATCTTGGAGACATGGTGCAGCTTGCTTCTCGTCATGTTTCAATGGAGCCTATCTTGGAGAAATGGTAGAGCATCCTTCTCTCCATGTTTCAATGGAGCCTAGCTTGGACAAGTGGTGGACCTTTGATCCTCTCTCTGTTTCAATAGAGTTAGCTTGGACAAGTGGTGGAGCTTGGAACCAAACCCCCATATAAAACCTATCATGGTCACTCCAAGTGGTAAGTAAGAATAACCATTAAGATATAAACTTATAGGTTGGACAATTGGTGGACCTTCACACCCACATATTCTTAATATAATGACATAGAGTGGAAAAGTGGTGAATCTTGAGACAAAACCACTCATGCTACTAGCGATAATAGCTTGGACAAGTGGTGGCCCTTGAATGTAAACCCCCCATGTACAAAATATCCTGGGTTTAAGGTATTTCGATGAAGCCTAGCATCTTGGAGACATGGTGCAGCTTGCTTCTCTTCATGTTTCGATGGAGCCTATCTTCCACCAATGGGGGATCATCCTTCTCTAAATGTCTCAATGGAGCCTAGCTTGGACAAGTGGTGGACCTTTGCTTCTCTCTATGTTTCCATAGAGTTAGCTTGGACAAGTGGTGGACCTTGGAACCAAACCCCAATGTAAAACCTATCATGGTCACTCCAAGTCGTGAGAAAGAATAACCTTTAAGATGTAGCTTTATAGGTTGGACAAGTGGTGGACCTTGACACCCACATATTCTTAATATAATGACATAGAGTGGAAAAGTGGTGAATCTTGAGACCAAACCACTCAGGCTACTACCAGTAATAGCTTGGACAAGTTTTGGACCTTGAATGTAAACCCCTCATCTACGACATATCATGGGTTTAATGGTTTTCGTTGGAGCCTAGCATCTTGGAGACATGGTGCAGCTTGCTTCTCGTCATGTTTCAATGGAGCCTATCTTGGACAAATGGTGGAGCATCCTTCTCTCCATGTTTCAATGGAGCCTAGCTTGGACAAGTGGTGGACCTTTGATCCTCTCTCTGTTTCAATAGAGTTAGCTTGGACAAGTGGTGGAGCTTGGAACCAAACCCCCATATAAAACCTATCATGGTCACTCCAAGTGGTAAGTAAGAATAACCATTAAGATATAAACTTATAGGTTGGACAAGTGGTGGACCTTAACACCCACATATTCTTAATATAATGACATAGAGTGGAAAAGTGGTGAATCTTGAGACAAAACCACTCATGCTACTAGCGATAATAGCTTGGACAAGTGGTGGCCCTTGAATGTAAACCCCCCATGTACAAAATATCCTGGGTTTAAGATATGTCGATGAAGCCTAGCATCTTGGAGACATGGTGCAGCTTGCTTCTCTTCATGTTTCGATGGAGCCTATCTTCCACCAATGGGGGATCATCCTTCTCTAAATGTCTCAATAGAGCCTACCTTGGACAAGTGGTGGACCTTTGCGTCTCTCTATGATTCAATAGAGTTTGCTTGGACAAGTGGTGGACATTGGAACCAAACCCCCATGTAAAACATATGATGGTCATTCCAAGTGGTGACAAATAATACCCTTTAAGATCTAGCCTTATAGGTTGGACAAGTGGTCGACCTTAAAACCTAGATCTTCTTAATATAACGACATAGAGTGGAAAAGCGGTGAATCCTGAGACCAAACCACTCATGCTACTAAGGATAATAGGTTGGACAAGTGGTGGACCTTGAATGTATACCCCCATGTACGAAATATCATGGGTTTAAGGTATTTCAATGGAGCGTAGCATCTTGGAGACATGGTGCAGCTTGCTTCTCTCATGTTTCAATGGAGCCTATCTTTGACAAATGGTGGAGCATCCTTCTCTCCATGTTTCAATGGATTCCTAGCTTGGACAAGTGGTGGACCTTTGCTTCTCTCTATGTTTCAATAGAGTTAGCTTGGACAAGTGGTGGACCTTGGAACCAAACTCCCATGTAAAACCTATCATGGTCACTCCAAGTGGAGAGAAAGAATAACCTTTAAGATATAGCCTTATAGGTTGGACAAGTGGTGGACCTTAACACCCAGATATTCTTAATAAAATGACATAGAGTGGAAAAATGGTGAATCTTGAGACCAAACCACTCATGCTACTAGAATAATAGCTTGGACAAGTGGTGGACCTTGAATGAAGACCCCCATCTACGAAAAATCGTGGGTTTAAAGTATTTCAATGGAGATTAGCATCTTGGAGACATGGTGCAGCTACTTCTCTCATGTTTCAATGGAGCCTATCTTGGACAAATGGTGGAGCATCCTTCTCTCCATGTTTCAATGGACCCTAGCTTGGACAAGTGTGGACCTTTGCTTCTCTCTATGTTTCAATAGAGTTAGCTTGGACAAGTGGTGGACCTTGAACCAAACCCCCATGTAAAACCTATCATGGTCACTCAAGTGGTAAGAAAGAATAACCTTTAAGATATAGCCTTATAGGTTGGACAAGTGGTGGACCTTAACACCCACATATTCTTAATATAATGACATAGAGTGAAAAGTGGTGAATCTTGAGACCAAACCACTCAGGCTACTACAATAATAGCTTGGACAAGTGTGGACCCTTGAATGTAAACCCCCATCTACGAAATATCGTGGGTTTAATGTATTTCGATGGAGCCTAGCATCTTGGAGACATGGTGCAGCTTGCTTCTCTCATGTTTCAATGGAGCCTATCTTGGACAAATGGTGGAGCATCCTTCTCTCCATGTTTCAATGGACCCTAGCTTGGACAAGTGGTGGACCTTTGCTTCTCTCTATGTTTCAATAGAGTTAGCTTGGACAAGTGGTGGACCTTGGAACCAAACCCCCATGTAAAACCTATCATGGTCACTCCAAGTGGTAAGAAAGAATAACCTTTAAGATGTAGCCTTATAGGTTGGACAAGTGGTGGACCTTAACACCAAATATTCTTAATATAATGACATAGAGTGAAAAGTGGTGAATCTTGAGACAAAACCACTCATGCTACTAGCGATAATAGCTTGGACAAGTGTGGAACTTGAACGTAAACACCCCCCATGTTTCAATAGACTTAGCTTGACAAATGGTGGAGCATCCTTCTCTCCATGTTTCAATGGAGCCTAGCTTGGACAAGTGGTGGACCTTTGTTTCTCTCTATGTTTCAATAGAGTTAGCTTGGACAAGTGGTGGACCTTGGAACCAAACCCCCATGTAAAACCTATCATGGTCACTCCAAGTGGTAGAAAGAATAACCTTTAAGATATAGCCTTATAGGTTGGACAAGTGGTGGACCTTAACACCCATATTCTTAATATAATGACATAGAGTGGAAAAGTGGTGAATCTTGAGACAAACCACTCAGGCTACTAGCATAATAGCTTGGACAAGTGGTGGACCTTGAATGTAAACCCCCCATCTACGAAATATCATGGGTTTAATGTATTTAGATGGAGCCTAGCATCTTGGAGACATGGTGCACCTTGCTTCTCCTTCATGTTTCAATGGAGCCTATCTTGGACAAATGGTGGAGCATCCTTCTCTCCATGTTTCAATGGACCCTAGCTTGACAAGTGGTGGACCTTTGCTTCTCTCTATGTTTCAATAGAGTTAGCTTGGACAAGTGGTGGACCTTGGAACCAAACCCCCATGTAAAACCTATCATGGTCACTCCAAGTGTGAGAAAGAATAACCTTTAAGATATAGCCTTATAGGTTGGACAAGTGGTGGACCTTAACACCCAGATATCTTAATATAATGACATAGAGTGAAAAGTGGTGAATCTTGAGACAAAACCACTCATGCTACTAGCAATAATAGCTTGACAAGTGGTGGACCTTGAACGTAAACCCCCCATGTTTCAATAGTGTTAGCTTCGAAATGTGGAGCATCCTTCTCTCCATGTTTCAATGGAGCCTAGCTTGGACAAGTGGTGGACCTTTGCTTCTCTCTATGTTTCAATAGAGTTAGCTTGGACAAGTGTGGACCTTGAAACCAAACCCCCATGTAAAACCTATCATGGTCACTCCAAGTGGTAAGAAAGAATAACCTTTAAGATGTAGCCTTATAGTTGGACAAGTGGTGGACCTTAACACCCACATATTCTTAATAATAATGACATAGAGTGGAAAAGTGGTGAATCTTGAGACCAAACCACTCAGGCTACTACAATAATAGCTTGGACAAGTGTTGGACCTTGAATGTAAACCCCTCATCTACGACATATCATGGGTTTAATGTTTTTCGATGGAGCCTAGATCTTGGAGACATGGTGCAGCTTGCTTCTCGTCATGTTTCAATGGAGCCTATCTTGGACAAATGGTGGAGCATCCTTCTCTCCATGTTTCAATGGAGCCTAGCTTGGACAAGTGGTGGACCTTTGCTTCTCTCTATGTTTCAATAGAGTTAGCTTGGACAAGTGGTGGACCTTGGAACCAAACCCCATGTAAAACCTATCATGTCACTCCAAGTGGTAAGAAAGAATAACCTTTAAGATATAACTTATAGGTTGGACAAGTGGTGGACCTTAACACCCAGATATTCTTAATATAATGACATAGAGTGGAAAAGTGGTGAATCTTGAGACAAAACCACTCATGCTACTAGGATAATAGCTTGGACAAGTGTGACCTTGAATGTAAACCCCCCATGTACAAAATATCGTGGGTTTAAGGTATTTCAATGGAGCCTAGCATCTTGGAGACATGGTGCAACTTGCTTCTCTTCATGTTTCAATGGAGCCTATCTTCCACCAATGGGGATCATCCTTCTCTAAATGTCTCAATGGAGCCTAGCTTGGACAAGTGGTGGACCTTTGCTTCTCTCTATGTTTCCATAGAGTTAGCTTGGACAAGTGGTGGACCTTGAACCAAACCCCCATGTAAAACATATCATGGTCATTCCAAGTGGTGAGAAATAATACCCTTTAAGATCTAGCCTTATAGGTTGGACAAGTGGTCGACCTTAAACCTAGATCTTCTTAATATAACGACATAGAGTGGAAAAGTGGTGAATCTTGAGACCAAACCACTCATGCTACTAAGGATAATAGGTTGGACAAGTGGTGGACCTTGAATGTAAACCCCCATGTACGAAATATCATGGGTTTAAGGTATTTCAATGGAGCCTAGCATCTTGGAGACATGGTGCATTGCTTCTCTTCATGTTTCAATGGAGCCTATCTTGGACAAATGGTGGAGCATCCTTCTCTCCATGTTTCAATGGAGCCTAGCTTGGACAAGTGGTGGACCTTTGCTTCTCTCTATGTTTCAATAGAGTTAGCTTGGACAAGTGGTGGGCCTTGGAACCAAACTCCCATGTAAAACCTATCATGGTAACTCCAAGTGGTGAGAAAGAATAAAGTTTAAGATATAGCCTTATAGGTTGGACAAGTGGTGGACCTTAGCACCCAGATATTCTTAATATAATGACATAGAGTGGAAAAATGGTGAATCTTGAGACCAAACCACTCATGCTACTAGAGATAATAGGTTGGACAAGTGGTGGACCTTGAATGTAAACCCCCCATGTACAAAATATCATGGGTTTAAGGTATTTCAATGGAGCCTAGCATCTTGGAGACATGGTGTAGCTTGCTTCTCTTCATGTTTCAATGGAGCGTATCTTGGACAAATGGTGGAGCATCCTTCTCTCCATGTTTCAATGGACCCTAGCTTGGACAAGTGGTGGACCTTTGCTTCTCTCTATGTTTCAATAGAGTTAGCTTGGACAAGTGGTGGACCTTGGAACCAAACCCCCATGTAAAACCTATCATGGTCACTCCAAGTGGTGAGAAAGAATAACCCTTAAGATATAGCCTTATAGGTTGGACAAGTGGTGGACCTTAACACCCAAATATTCTTAATATAATGACATAGAGTGAAAAAGTGGTGAATCTTGAGACCAAACCACTCATGCTACTAGCGTTAATAGGTTGGACAAGTGGTGGACCTTGAATGTAAACCCCCCATGTTTCAATAGAGTTAGCTTCGACAAATGGTAGAGCATCCTTCTCTCCATGTTTCAATGGAGCCTAGCTTGGACAAGTGGTGGACCTTTGTTTCTCTCTATGTTTCAATAGAGTTAGCTTGGACAAGTGGTGGACCTTGGAACCAAACCCCCATGTAAAACATATCATGGACATTTCAAGTGGTGAGAAAGAATACCCTTTAAGATATACCCTTATAGGTTGGACAAGTGGTCGACCTTAACACCAGATCTTCTTAACGTAATGACATAGAGTGGAAAAGTGGTGAATCTTGAGACCAAACCACTCATGCTACTAGAGATAATAGGTTGGACAAGTGGTGGACCTTGAATGTAAACTCCCCATGTACAAAATATCGTGGGTTTAAGGTATTTCAATGGATCTTAGCATCTTGGAGACATGGTGCAGCTTGCTTCTCTTCATGTTTCAATGGAGCCTATCTTGGACAAATGGTGGAGCATCCTTCTCTCCATGTTTCAATGGACCCTAGCTTGGACAAGTGGTGGACCTTTGCTTCTCTCTATGTTTCAATAGAGTTAGCTTGGACAAGTGGTGGACCTTGGAACCAAACCCCCATGTAAAACCTATCATGGTCATTCCAAGTGGTGAGAAAGAATACCCTTTAAGATATAGCCTTATAGGTTGGACAAGTGGTGGACCTTAACACCCAGATCTTCTTAATATAATGACATAGAGTGGAAAAGTGGTGAATCTTGAGACCAAACCACTCATGCTACTAGTGATAATAGGTTGGACAAGTGGTGGACCTTGAATGTAAACCCCCCATGTACGAAATATCATGGGTTTAAGATATTTCAATGGAGCCTAGCATTTTGGAGACATGGTGCAGCTTGCTTCTCTTCATGTTTCAATCGAACCTGGCTTGGACAAATGGTGGAGCATCCTTCTCTCCATGTTTCAATGGAGCCTAGCTTGGACAAGTGGTGGACCTTTGATTCTCTCTATGTTTCAATAGAGTTAGCTTGGACAAGTGGTGGACCTTGGAACCAGACCCCTATGTAAAACCTATCATGTGCATTCCAAGTGGTGGTAAATAATACCATTTTAGATATAGCCTTATAGGTTGGACAAGTGGTGGACCTTAACACCCAGATCTTCTTAATATAATGACATAGAGTGGAAAAGTGGTGAATCTTGAGACCAAACCACTCATGCTACTAGGGATAATAGGTTGGACAAGTGGTGGACCTTGAATTTAAACCCCACATATACAAAATATCATGGGTTTAAGGTATTTCAATGGAGCCTAGCATCTCAAAGACATGGTGCATCTTGCTTCTCTTCATGTTTCAATGGAGCCTATTTTGGACAAATGGTGGAGCATCCTTCTCTCCATGTTTCAATGGACCCTAGATTGGACAAGTGGTGGACCTTTGCTTCTCTCTATGTTTCAATATAGTTAGCCTATATTAGACAATTAGTAGACCTCGAATCTCTCCATGTTGTCTAGAGCTGAGCTTGGACAAGTGGTGGACCTTACTTCTCCCTTCCCTTAGTTTACTAGCTTAAATGATCACTATGTATACTTGCTTAGATCTAGCTTGAACAAGTGGTGGACCTTGTATTCACACAAACTTAATCCATTACAAAAAAGTATATGTTAAAATAACATTTGGTTTTTTTTGTTTCAGGAAAGATGGCTCCAAAAAAACAGGTTGCAAGGGTTGCTGTCTCAGTTGACTATACTTGCAATGATCTTAGGAAATGGTATTTGGACATACATGGTATAGAGGGTGCACAATTTCATAAGGTGCATCTATTTATTGCCAAAAAGGAGAATGACAGCTTGTTTGAAGATGTTGGACAAGTTGTGGAAGCATCTGTCTCTGTAGTTGATAGTCATCCAGAGGTGGAATGCATTGACATTCTAGTTCCAATGAATCTAGAATTTCAACTATCTCCAGGAGCATATGCATTGGAGCGCATGTCTAGAAACAAAGAAGAGACAATGTTTTCTCGAGGATGGAAGTTTGCAGAATCAAATCCAAATATCACAGCAGATCAACTTCAAAGCTCCATCATTGCCACACTACAACGAAAAAAGGTGAAAGCTTCACGACCACCATCCACAAAGAAGCAAGCAAAAGTGCAAAAAGTAGCAGCTAAGCGAACTAGTTCCATTTTGGATGTAGACAAGGCATCTTTGGCATCCTCATCAACAGAGGGTTCAATGTCAAAGATGAGAATTGTGGATCCAGATGTTTTAGAAGCTGAGGCCATGAAAGGACAAGAAAAAGATACAGGTGGAATGAATAAGTACATAAATTATTTTCCTTTCCAATATAGGGAATTTGATATCCCTATTCAAAATTGTTGGCTTGCTCCTGATCACTATAATGCACGTATTATGGATAAAAAACACGCTGAAAGTGTGTTATTTGGATTTTCACGGAGTACGACCAAGCCTGCAGCATGTGCATATTTGATGCCTGTTCGAAATGCAAAATCAAAGAAGGGGACTCCTTTGGCAGTAGAAGAGGTAGAGGAGCAAAAAATTAAAGATTATCATTATTGGATTCTTGATGGGCAGCATTCAATCTATGCTGCAAAAGTTTTGCTTCACAATGAACAAAACAACAAAGAGATATTTGAAAGACTGATTAGCGTGTATAAATTTAGAAAGGCTCGCATTGTTGTGAATGCTCCTCCATTTGTTGCAACTGCTATATCTGCCATTGCAAATGAGGAGGCTCAGGCATTGTATGTCAAGCAACCTTACAGCCAAATATTGAGACATTTACGGAGTCAATGGATCTTCTCAGGACGACCACCAAAGGCAGCAAGTGGAATTGCAGAGGGACATGCATCTCGTGCCGGATGGGATGTAAGTTATTTTCTTTGTCTTTTTGATAGTGTTTAATTAACAAATCTTGCTCAATAGTTTAATTATTTCTCTATTTCTTTTTAGGCTTTTCTTCGATTGGCAAGAATGAGTGCAGCAGCAAGTTGGATTGCTAAACAGGCACACATGGTCACGTACTCTGATTTAGTTTATGATTGCTGGATAGAAATCATTGAAAATCTAGAAGAGGAGAATAAGAAACCCCCAACAACTGTATTTAGATACCTTTGTGGCCTTGAGGAATCAGAGGTAAAGACTATTCAAGAAGAGATTAGAGATGAGAAGATTTTACTGTCAAAGAGTGCAAAGGATGGTGATGCAACTGACATGTATGATCGAATCAAGCAGTTGAAGCAAGACAAATTGATTCAAGATGCACTTCTTGAAGGCTTCAACAATTTGAATGAGTCTTCACCATGTAAAGACTGGGAGGAGGTGGTCAAAATGTATAACATCAATGATGTTGTTTATAAAACAATTTTAATGCTATGCGAGGAATGGATCAGATCTAGTTTGACGCGTGGAACAAAGAAAATGGCTTTTCCAGATGGAGCAATAAAATACATGCAATGGGCAATTCACCTTCAAAAGGAGAAAACTGAGCCTAGAGATTTGCCATGGTCAATCTATGTGGTGAGCCTACAAATGGAAGGCAATCTCTACTTGATGCGCCACTTCAATAATAAAGTGCCTATTGGCTTATGTGTTTTAGATATGACAAAAAACGTTGGAGGCAATTTGAAGTGGAGTGAGGAGACATTTAACAATGCTTTGGATGGGATCTTGGCTATTGCTGGAGGGTCAACAGATCCTGGATTTGTCTTTCTTGCATTTGTGGATTTCACTAACTTCACAAAATTGCAATGTGCCTTTCACGCCATGGGAGATAATCTGAGCTACCATTGTTGTGGTGCATTGCATCACTTTCCATCAGCTCCTTGCAAAGGAGCAATTCAATTCCTAACAGTTATTGCCTTCTTGGGACAAGGCAATGCATTTGAAGACCTGAGAAGAAGATCAGAGGAACATCCCATGCCAATTGATTGTTCTCTTCTTCAAGTAGCAGATAACGATATGTCAGATTTGCAATATTTGGAGGCCAAAAAAAGAGCTTTGGTCAAGCACTACATTCGTACATATTGTTTTGAAGACCGCAAGCTTGTTGATGTTTTTGGTGATGGCTCCTTGGTTGCACAAGAAGGAATACAACAGAAAAAAGAAGTTATATGCTTAATTGATAGTGTGGAGGAGGCAAAAAACGTGGAGACCATGCTGCTAGACTTTGTTAAGTCTCATGAAGATATAGAAAAATGGGCTGGACTTCAACAATCCACTTCGCAATCAGATGACATTGTGCCTGTTACAGAGGAGTGCTCTCCACAAAGAGAAGAAGAACAACAACAACAACATCCTCTGTCAATGGAGGACTTTTTGGAAATGGAGACACGTATGTTTTGAGTTTCTTGTGCATGTTAGTGTTTCTTGTTACTGATTTGATACTCTTAATGTTAGATTTTGCTTTATATAGTATTGATTGAGTTTGTATTTTTTATCTCAAGCATTCAAGGTTTGAATGTAAATAATAAATTACTTGAGTTTTTGAATGGTGGATCTTTAGACTAAAACTATAACATTTAATACTCACAAAGACTTAATTACTTAAGAGCTTGAACTCAATAAGTTTTGGACCTTTTATCAATACCCCCTTGATATGATACATTAGATCGTAGCATGGTTAAATGGTGATGCTTCATAAATTGAACCTAGCTTAGACAGGTGTTGGAGCCTAAATTTAAACTAACCTTGCTAGAAGGGAGCTTATGTTTGGACTTTGAGAACTAGCATAAGTAATCAATTAGAGCATAGATTAGACATGTGGTGGTGGCCTTAGAGACCAAAATCTTAATGAGCTTGGAAAGGTATTTAAGTACTGCAATTTACTTAGTTTTAGTACTCACTAAAGGCATAGCTTGACAAAAGGTGGACCTTACATGGATCCTAATTTCAAGAGGTGTGGTAGACCTTCAAACCAAGATCATATAGCTTGGACATGTGGTGGACCTTGCATGGAGACTAGTTTAGACAAGTGTGGTACACCTTGTAACCAACACCCATTTGTTATATTAGCTTGGACAAGTGGTGGACCTTGCTTTTATGTTTCAATGGAGCATATTTTGGACAGGTGGTAGACCTTGTTTCTCTCCATGCTTCAATGGAGAGAAACATTAGCTTGGACAAGTGGTGGACCTTGCTTTTATGTTTTAAAGGAGCATATTTCGGACAAGTGGTAGACATTGTTTCTCTCCATGGTTCAATGGAACCCACCTTAGACAAGTGAAGTACCTTGAAACCAAACCGGTTGGAAAATTGGTGGTATATGAAACCATCCATGATAGAGCATAGTATAGGTGAAAACGTAGTGGTCCTTATATCAATTACCCATGCATAGCTTGGACAAGTGGTGGACCTTGATTCTCTCTATGTTTCAATGGATCCTATCTTGGACTATAGATATATCTTACTTATTTCCATGCTTCAATGGATTGTAGCTTGGATAAGGAGTGGACCTTCAAACAAAACTTCACAGCATAGCATATATTAACAATTCATGGGTTTTATAGAGATTTCTTGCCTATTTTGGAGAGTTGGTACACCTTTATTCTCCATTCTTCAATGGATCTGAGGTTGGACAAGCGGAGCTGGAGAAGTGGTCAACCTTAAAATGAAACCTCCCATGCTACAACCCACCATATTTCGTATATGTAGTGGACCTTGAAACTCTTTTATGTCCCTAGCTTAGAGAAGCATTGCACTCTTTATTATCTCCATACATGAAGGCAAGGTTGGACAAGTGGTGGACCTTCAAACCAGAATCTCTATGCAATAATAGGCAAGTGGTGGAGCTTGTTTTCTCCATGTTCCAATGGAGCCTAGCTTAGACAAAAAATGGAGCTTGCTTCTCTCCATGTTTCAATGGATCCTAGCTTATAAAAGTGGTGGAGCTTTGATTCTCTCCATGTTCCAATGGACCATAGCTTAGACAAGTGGTAGACCGTGAAAAAACCCCCCGTATACAACATATTATGGGTTTTCATGTTTCAATGGCACCTAGCTTGGAAAAATGGTAGAGCTTGCTTCTCTTTATGTTTCAATGGATCCAATCTTAGCCAAGTGGTGGACCTTGAAACAAGAATCCCCCCCCCCCATGTACAACGTATTATGGGTTTTGAAAGCACTGGGAGAAAATAATAGCTTTGATAAGTGGTGGACCTTGCTTCTCTCCATGCTTCAATGGAGCCGAGGTTGGACACATGTTGGAGAGAAGATGGTTGCCCATGAAATAAGACCATGCATGCTATAATCAATCATATGTTGTACACATGGTGGACCTTGCAATTGTTTTATATGCCTAACTTGGACAAGTGGAGGACCCTTGATTACCTCCAGATATCAACAACAAGCCAAGTTTGGACAAGTGTAGTACCACCAAACCAGAATCTCTATGCTACAATAGAGTATAGGTAGGACACGCAGTGAACCTTGATATCAAACCATCCATGCTACTAGAGATGATAGGTTTCACATGTGGTGGAACCTTGTATCAATGTTCTATGTGTAGTTTTTGACTAGTGATAGACCTTGAAACTAATCCCTCTAGGCTACAAGAAAAAAGAGATGGATGAGGAGGCTAGACTACTTTTGTTGCATCAATGCATCCCATGTTACCACATATACTATAGGGTTCTTGGATAAGTGTTGGATCTTGTGTCAATGCTCCATGTCTAGCTTGGACAAGTGGTGGACCTTGGTTCTCTCTATGCTTCAAATGGGCAATAGATTGGAGACACAGTGGCCTTTTTTTTCCAATGATTTTATTTTTTGGAAACCTTGGAGGCACCATGTAAGAGGCACTCTAAGTCTTCCATACAATGGACCTATTGGACTATAAAATAATGATATCTTTCTTTGATATTGTCATTATTTTATGCATAATATTTTCTTCTTTTTGCAGACACAAAGGAGTTAAGTGATATAAAAACTAGATGTATTTCACACTATGATTGGCATGAAGATCCTTTTGGGACACCAACTTTTCCTATTCCCAAAGATGTAATTTTCCATATTAACGGTGTGGATTTTGAAGTGCGACTTTCATGTATTGAAGGAGCTGGTTATGGGCTATTTGTGCATACTACCCTGGAAAGTGGTTTGACTATTCTAAACTATGGAGGGCATAAGTATAGATTTCAAGACTGGAAAAAGATATGCAAAATTTTTCCAAGAGCTTATAAATATTCTCTTCTAGAGGATCCAAACATAGAAGAAGAGGAAGATCAATCATACATTATTGGTTGTGTAGAAGAAGGAAACGTGTCGGGCTATATAAATAGTTCTCACAGTACAAATGTCTGTCCCAACGTACGCTATACATTTGATCCAAATTTTCCACCTTGGCATAAATGCACCTCTTCACACATCAAGTCAGAAGAATATGGCCATGTATGCATTGAGACTATTTGTCAAGTTGAAGCAGGAGAAGAGTTGTTTGCTGACTATAACTTTACTTGACATTGTAAAGTATTGTACATGGATGGAAATCTCAAGTACATGCATCATTTTCATTTTTCATGGATGAAATCTCAAGTGAATATAACATTTGATTATTGTTTAGTTTATGCTCAACGAGAATCTAAAGTGCTCTTATGCTTTGTGTGTTGTCTAACTTATTTGACTACCTTGGCCATAGAATCTTGATTCTACTCTAGATTTGTGATAAATCTTACCAAAATTTAATCAATGTCTAGGTTGGACAAGTGGTGGGGCTTCAAACATTACTGTCTTAAACAAGTGGAGTTATCTTACTTGAATAAGTGGTGGCCTTTGAATCCAAATCTAAGCCAAATCTCTAATTGTTTGCTTGTAGTCTAGGTTGGACATTTGGTGGACCTTGTATCCATGTTTCCTCAACAAGGGTGGCTTTTAGTTTTCACTTTAAGTACTCATCTTTAATAAAGTGTAGGATGGAAAATGTTGAGTTAGTAGATTGTATTTTAGACAAGTGGTGTTTGGTGTACGAATGCTGAAAATGGTTGCAAGGATTCTAACAACGACTTTACCTTAAATAAATTTCTTACTAGGAGTTCTACATATAAATATGGTGAATAAAATTCTAGTGGTTTTGAGATACCATTTGTGTGTGTGTTTTCTTAGATTCACAAACTGGGATGGATAATGCTCCTATGGTTCAGTCAACAACTATAGAATCCATAGATTCTATGGTTTCTAAAGTGCCCAAGATGGATGATATTTCTATACTAGAGTCTAGTGTTGTGCAACTTGAGCAAGCTTCCAATAATGAGAACCAAGAAATCGATGCTTCAAAAATGCAACATACATCAAAAGAGACTGAAAAGTCCACTCACGAGCTATTGCCAATTGGTACTACGTCATGTAGCGTAGATGTTGAGAAATCCATGCTTACAATTATATTGGATTTAAATGGTCTATTGTTGAAACGTTCCCCTCAACCATCCTCACACCACAACTCAGTGCAAATGGATTCAAAAAGATATATTATACTCAGGCCAGGTTGCATCCAATTCTTGAAGACTATTTTACAGAGGTTTAATGTTGCAATTTGGTCGACAGCTACTAGGAATAATGTGTATCAAATCCTTGCAGCACTAAACAACTTAGCTGAGGATACATTGCCTTTCTTTGCAATTTGGTCGCAAGATGTTTGCTACACCGCTCAAACTCAAAAATTGTTTAGACCCGACAATCCAAACGTTGAGGCAATGTTCAAGCCTCTAGCCAAAATTGCCATGGGGTTTGAATGTGATCCACAAAGAACAGTGCTTATTGATGACTCTCCTTACAAGGGATGTATTTCACCAGCAAACAATTGCATTTTTCCACCACAATTTGATGCTGAGAAGATGGTTGACAATATGCTCTTGGAGGAGCTACTGCCATACTTGATTCAGCTTGATGAGAGAAGGGATGTGCGTGATTTAATTGCTTCTAATCGTTATGGACAACCTATAGTGACAAATGATAGTGAATACAAACAAATCATGGAGTATTGGAAGCAAAAAAATGATGTTTGGTCAGCTAAGGTGTTCTTTACAAGAAGAATACCACCTGCAAAAGGTGACAGGGATGAAACTATCATTGAAAATGCAAGTGACACAAGCCACCGCAATGAAATGAGAAGAGCCCAAATACAAGAGATCTTAGCAAAGGAGCGTACACCCATTGAAAGCATGAAGGCGTCACAATTGACCACTTTAGCTAGGCAATTGGGTTGTAACACAAAAGGAGTTTTGAAGGCAACCACAGCAAAGGCTTATATAAATAAGGTGAAAGCTGAGAACAATCTTCTAAGGCTGGATAGAAAGCAACCCTAAGGTACTAGTGACATGTCATATATTCTTGATACACATACTTGAACACTCATGTGCATGGTATCTAACAAATCTTTCTTTTTATTCCTTCCTGCAGGATCTTACAAAGGATACTACTAGATGGAGCTCAATCAATAGAGATTTTGATATGTTTGCTCAAAATAATGAAGCAGTCACCTACATTTTTTGTTTATCAATTTCTTGAGAGACTTTCTTTTAGTTTGTAATCATCAAATGAAATGAAAAGTATCCTTCTTATAAGATTGCTGATCTTTTTCTCGTTCAAAACTTTCAATTGTGATTTATAGTTTTGTTAGCATGAGATTGTGCTTTTTTAGTTTGAAAAAAACTGTCAAAGATCCAAGTCTTTTTGGCTTTACTTAAGTTATTAATTGTGAAAGATCCAAGTCTTTTTGCTTTACTTAAGTTATTGATTGTCTATGTAATAGTCCTTAAAACAATATCGGATGGCTTTCTTGCTCCCATGTCTCACATTGGTCTTTAGGTAAGACAAGTGGTGACCTTGAAAGTATGGTCTCATATCTCGATCAAGTGAAGAGACATGAAGCTTAAATATCACTACTATGTATCTAGTGTTAAACTCCATCAAGACAAAGATACTAGAGTGCCAAATTGCAGTGTAGTTTAAGTGAAAATCCATTTGAGCTAAGGTAAAACTTATAGTGCCTCATTTTTCTAGGATTCTACCCCATCAAGGAAGTTAGAATCTAGCACAAACCAATTAAGACTCTTTTGGAGCCTAGATAGGACAATTCGTGGAACTTAAGAGACTTATTATTGAGTTAGAGTCTAGTTTAGATAAGCAAAAGATCTTCAAACCAGCACTTGACTTTCTTACTATTCAATATTCAAAGTCCCTTGGGCTAACAAATTACATACCTACTTGTAACCTAACTAATGAGTAATTATATAGATCTAAGCAAGTATATATAATGAGTCTTCAAACTAATAAACCAAGGGAAGAGAGTAGCAAGGTCCACTACTTGTCCAAGCTCAGCTCTAGACAACATAGAAAGACGCTAGTTCTACTAATTGTCTAATTATAGACATGGAGAAATGATAGAAGGTTGAACACTTGTCCAACCTATCATCTCTAGTAAGATGGGAGGTTTGGCCTTAAGATTCACCATGTAACCAACCTATACATCATTGTATTATGAAGAGTAGAAAAGCAAAGCTCCACCACTTGTCCAAGCTAGTTCTAAAATCCACATGGAGATAAGCAAGCTCCACCATTTGTCAAATCTCTCTTCCATTAAAACATGAAAAAACTCAGCTATATTGTACAGGGGGGACTTTTTTCCAAGGTCCACCACTTGTCCAAGCTAGTATCCATTAAAACATGGAAATAAACAAAGCTCCACCACTCGTCCAACCTTTATAGTTGCAAAGTGTATGGGTTTTCTAAACTAGGTATGGGAAAATAATTGAAGGTCCACCACTTGAAACATGGAGCGAAGCAAGCTCCACCATGTCTCCAATATGCTAGACTCCATTGAAACACCCTAAACCCATGATATTTTGTACATAGGGGATGTACATTCAAGATCCACCACTTGTCCAACCTAGTATCCCTAGTAGCTTGATAGCTTTGGTCTCAAGATTCACCACTTGTTCACTCTATGTCATTGTATTAAAAATGATTGGGTGTTAAGGTCCACCACTTGTCCAACCTATAAGGTTATATTTTAAATTGTTTTTTTTCTCACAACTTGAACTACCCATGATATGTTTTACATGGGAGTTTTGTTTCAATGTCCACCACTTGTCCAAGCTAACTCTATTGAAACATAGAGAGAACCAAAGATCCACCACTTGTCCAAGCTAAGCTATATTGAAACATGGAGAGAAGGATGCTCCACCATTTCTCCAAGATAGGCTTCATTGAAACATGGAGAGAAGAAAGCTCCACCATGTCTCCAAGCTAGGATCCATTTAAATGCCCTAAACCCATTTTATTTTGTACATGGGGGGTTTTATTTCAAGGCCCACCACTTGTCTAACCTATTATCCCTAGTAGCACGAGTGGTTTGGTCTCAAGATACACCACTTGTACACTCTATGTCATTATATTGGGAAGAACTATGTATTAAGGTCCACCACTTGTCCAACCTATAAGGTTATATCTTAAATGGTATCCTTTCTTACCACTTGAAATGCCCATGATATGTTTTACATGGGGGTTTCATTCCAAGGTCCACCACTTGTCCAAGCTAACTCTATTCAAACATAGAGAGAAGCAAAGGTCCACCACTTGTCCAAGCTAACTCTATTCAAACATAGAGAGAAGCAAAGGTCCACCACTTGTCCAAGCTAACTCTATTCAAACATAGAGAGAAGCAAAGGTTCACCACTTGTCAAAGCTAGGCTCCATTGAAGCATGGAGAGAAGTAACCTCCATCATTTTTCCAAGATAGGTGCCATTCAAACATGGAAAGAATCAAGATCTACCATGTCTCCAAGATTCTAGGCTCCATTGAAACACCCTAAAACCATGATATTTTGTACATGGGGTGTTTACATTCAAGGTCTACCACTTCTCTAACGTATTATACCTAGTAGCATGAGTGGTTTGGCTTTAATATTCACCACTTATCCACTCTATGTCATTATATTAAGAATAACTGGGTGTTAAGGTCCACCACTTGTCCAACCTATAAGGATATATCTTAAATGGTATCCTTCACCACTTGTCAAGGTCCATCACCACTTTTTCAACCTGTAAGGTTATATCTTGAATGATATTTTTCCTTATCACTTGTAATGTCCATGCTATGTTTTACAAAGGGGTTTTGTTCCAAGACCCACCACTTGTCCAAGGAACTCTATTGAAACATAGAGAGAAGCAAAGGTCCACCACTTGTCCAAGGTAGGCTCCATTGAAACATGGAGAGAAGGATGATCCACCATTTCTCCAAGATAGGTTCCATTGAACAATTGAGAGAAGCAATCTCCACCATGTCTCCAAGCTAGGCTCCATTGAAATACCCTAAACCCATAATTTTGTACATGAGGGGTTTACATTCAAGGTCCACCACTTGTCCAACCTATTATCCCTAGTAGCACGAGTGGTTTGGTCTCAAGATTCACCACTTGTACACTCTATGTCATTATATTAAGAAGAACTATGTGTTAAGGTCCACCACTTGTCCAACCTATAAGGTTATATTTTAAATGGTATCCTTTCTCACATCTTGAAATGCCCATGATATGTTTTACATGGGGGTTTCATTCCAAGGTCCACCACTTGTCCAAGCTAACTCTATTAAAACATATAGAGAAAGAAAGGTCCACCACTTGTCCAAGCTAGGCTCATTGAAACATGGAGAGAAGGAACCTCCACTGTTTCTCCTAGATAGGCTCCATTGAAACATGGAGAGAAATAAGCTCCACCATGTCTCCAAGTTGCTAGGCTCCATTGAAATACCCAATACCCATAATATTTTGTACATGGGGGGTTTACATTCAAGGTTCACCACTTGTCCAACCTATTATCCCTAGTACGTTTGGTCTCATGATTCACCACTTCTCCACTCTATGTCATTATATTAACAAGAATTGGGTGTTAAGGTCCACTACTTGTCCAACCTATAATGTTATAGCTTGAATGGTATTTTTTCTCACCACTTGTAATTCCCATGACATGATTTACATGGGGGTTTTGTTCCAAGGTCCACCACTTGTCCAAGCTAAATCTATTGAAACATAGAGAGAAACAAAGGTCCACCACTTTTCCAAGCTAGGCTGCATTGAAACATGGACCTTTATACCAAATTATTTCTAGTAGCATGAGTGATATTTTGTACATGGGGGGTTTACATTCAAGGTCCACCACTTGTCGAACCTATTTCCCTAGTAGGTTTGGTCCCAAGTTCACCACTTATCCACTCTATGTCATTATATTAAGAATAATTGGGTGTTAAGGTCCACCACTTGTCCAACCTATAAGGTTATATATTAAATGGTATTTTTTCTCACCACTTGTAATGCCCATGATATGTTTTACATGGGGGTTTTGTTCCAAGGTCCACCACTTTTCCAAGATAACTCTATTCAAACATAGAGAGAAATAAAGGTCCACCACTTGTCCAAGCTAGGCTCCATTGAAACATGGAGAGAATGATGCTCCACCATTTATCCAAGATAGGCTGCATTGAAACATGGAGAGAAGCAAGCTTTACCATGTTTCCAAGTTAGGCTCCATTGAAACACTCTAGGGGGTTTTATTTCAAGGCCCACCACTTGTTTAACCTATTATTCCTAGTAGCATGAGTGGTTTGGTTTAAAGATTCACCACTTGTACACTCTATGTCATTATATTGTGTTAAGGTCCACCACTTGTCCAACCTATAAGGTTATATCTTAAATGGTATCCTTTCTCGCCACTTGAAATGCCCATGATATGTTTTACATGGGAGTTTCATTCCAAGATCCACCACTTGTCCAAGCTAACCATATTTAAACATAAAGAGAAACAAAGGTCCATGACTTGTCCAAGCTAGGCTCCATTGAAACATGGAGAGAAGGAACCTCCACCATTTCTCCTAGATAGGCTCCATTAAAACATGGACATAAGTAAGGTCCACCATGTCTCCTATATGCTAGGCTCCATTGAAATATGCAAAACCCATGATATTTTGTACATGGGTGATTTACATTCAAGGTCAACCATTTGTCCACCCTATTATCCCTAGTAGGTTTGGTCTCACAATTCACCACTCTATGTCATTATAATAAGAGGAATTGGGTGCTAAGGTCCACCACTTGTCCAGCCTATAAGGTTATACCTTGAATGGTATTTTTTCTCACCACTTGTAATGCCCATGACATGCTTTATATGGGGGTTTTGTTCCAAGGTTCACCACTTGTCCAAGCTAATTCTATTGAAACATAGAGAGAAACAAAGGTCCACCACTTTTCCAAGCTAGGCTCCATTGAAACATGGACCTTAATACCAAATTATTCCTAGTAGCATGAGTGATATTTTGTACATGGGGGGTTTGCATTCAAGGTCCACCACTTGTCCAACCTACTTTTCCTAGTAGGTTTGGTCGCAAGATTCACCACTTGTCCACTCTATGTCATTATATTAATAATAATTGGGTGTTAAGGTCCACCACTTGTCCAACCTATAAGGTTATATATTGAATGGTATTTTTTCTCACCACTTGTAATGTCCATGATATGTTTTACATGGGGATTTTGTTCCAAGGTCCACCACTTGTCCAAGCTAAATCTGTTCAAACATAGAGAGAAACAAACGTCCACCACTTGTCCAAGCTAGGCTCCATTGAAACATGGAGAGAATGATGCTCCACCATTTATCCAAGATAGACTCCATTGAAACATGGAGAGAAGTAAGCTCCACCATGTCTCGAAGATGCTAGAGTCGATTGAAATACCCAAAACCCCTGATACTTTGTACATGGGGGGTTTACATTCAAGGTCCACCACTTGTCCAACCTATTATCCCTAGTAGCATGAGTGGTTTGGTCTCAGGATTCACCACTTGTCCACTCTATATCATTATATTAAGAAAAATTGGGTTTCCATATCTAAATGGATCTTTGCTTGGATAAGTGGTAGACCTTGAGACCTAAATACCCATTCTACACTAGAGCATTGGTAAGCCTTATGCACTTCAAGCATACCTTTAACAACAAGTAGTAGTTATTAGTTGACTTAAGTCTAGTTGACCTCCATGGTATTGAGACTAAGAGAGAGTGTAGCATAAAAAAGAGTCAGGATTTTAATTTGACTTTCTTTCTATTAATGAGTAGATCATATATGGATTTTGGTATCTAATAAAACCTTAGGGTAGACAATGTAAAACTCATGTCTATTGTTGTGTTTGCATTAAGTGTTCTTGTTCTTTAATTTCAGAACCATTACAGAAAAATGGATTGGCTATATGCTGGCATAAATTGAAGAAAACTATTGAATCACCCATCCAACCTCCTCCAAGACCTTGTCCAAGGAATGAATCACCTCCTTATCACCTACCACTTTCTTTCAAGGACATCAAAAGAGTACTTATCTTGGATCTAGAGGGGTTACTTCTCAAGACAATTGAAATGAAACATGGAGATTCTATGCCATCTTGGGCTCAACACATGCGACTTGTGGAGGATAAAGATGAAGTTTATCATGTGGTGCAACCAGACGCACAAAGTGTTTTGGATTTTTGTGCTGAATACTTTGAGCTATGGATATGGAGTTGTTATAACTTAACAAGGGTGCAACGCATCACACAAAAATGTTTACCTGAGCAGTATACCAAGTTCAAGGTGTTTATGAGTAACAAAAATTGCCAAAATCCAAATATTATGTTAGGATTTACAAGGGTTTATCACAAAAATTTGAGTGATATTTGGAAGATATTTGAGGATTTGGATGCAAACAATACCTTAATTTTTGATGACACTCCATATAGGGTGATGTGGAACATGCCAGGGACATATCTTATATTTCCAAAGATGTGGAGGCAAACTTCCGAGCAACTTCAAAACTTCTTGCAGAGAACCATAATTCCATGGTTGGTAGGATGGTTGTATGCAAGAGATAAGAGAGTCTATACATACAACACAATTGTAAATCAGTATAGTGATTCTGAGACAAATTATGTCCTTGGTGTGTACTTGTCAACACGAAAGAATTGAATAAATATGGCCATAAGATGCTTTTTTTATTCTAGTGTGTATCTTTCAACATTTGTATAATTGGATATAGTCTTTTTTATAAAAAAACAAAGGTGTGTCAATTTTATGAACACTTGAATGGAGTGCACCCTACTCTAAGGGGACTTCAATGTACTATTGGAGTGCATCCTATTGTAAGGGGACTCTGATGTATTGCTAGAGTGCACCCAAATTTTTGGAGACTCATTTTTTATTTGATTGGGGCCTATGTTGGGTCATATAGTAAAAGAAATTCATTTTTTGTCAATTCATATCGAGGTTGCATTTATTTGTAACTATGAGAGAATTGATGTTTGATGTCAAAATAAAACTTGTAAGTATGGATCAGAGAATTCATGGACTTTAAATATGTGAGAGGGATCTTTTTCTTGGGCACAAATGTTTGCTTCAAGAATTTTGTCATTACATACTTTACGTGAAAGAGTTTTAGAACCTAAAAGACTTTGAAAACAAAACTATGGAATCTAAGTGCATGTATTCTTGAATGGCTTGAAAGTTGATGTATACATGCATGTCGCCTTGATGAAGATTTAGATCTGACAAGATGCAAAGCTAGAATTCTTGGACGTTACCTTTGTCAATTTGGTAATAACATATTTAACTTTCTTTTATTATGGGTGGAAAATATATTATTATGTGCATTTGGAACCTAATTGCTTGACCTTCAAACCAAGATTCCTATGTTATTTTTTCATATACTTTTTTGTAATGAATTAAGATTGTGGATACAAGGTCCACCACTTGTTCAAGCTAGATCTAAGAAAGTATATATACTGAGTCTTCAAACTAGTAAACCAAGGGAAGAGAGAAGCAGGGTCCATCACTTGTCCAAGCTTATCTCTAGACAACATAGAGAGATGTTAGGTCTACTAATTGTCCAATATAGTCATGGAGAAATGATAGAAGATTGATCCACTTGTCCAACCTATCATCTCTAGTAAAATGGGAGGTTTGGCCTTAAGATTCACCATGTAACCAACGTATACTTCATTGTATTATGAAGAGTAGAAAAGCAAAGCTCCACCACTTGTCTAAGGTATTTCCAAAATCAACATGGAGAGAAGCAAGATTCACCATTTGTCCAAGATAGGTTCATTTAAAACATGGAAAACCTCATATATGTTGTACATGGAAGATTTTTTCCAAGGTCCACCACTTGTCCAAGCTAGGATCCATTAAAACATGGATAGAAACAAGGCTCCACAACTCGTCCAACCTTTATAGCTGCAAAGTGTACCGGTAGTCTAAACTAGGCATGGGAAAATAATAGAAGGTCCACCACTTATCCAATATATTATCTCTAATAGCATGGGAGGTTTGGTCTCAAGATTTAGGAATTGGCTAACTTGTATTTCATTGTATTATGATGAATTTGGTTTTAAAGTCAACTACTTATCCAAGCTATAAGTTTATATCTTGAATAGTATTCCTTCCCATCACTTAGAAAACCAATGATATGTTGTACATGGGGGGGTTTGTTACAAGGTCCACCACTTGTCCAAGCTAGTTTCATTGAAACATGGATGAAGACAAGCTCCACCATTTGTTAAATCTAGACTCCATTGAAATCTAGAAAATCCATTCTATGTTGTACATGGGGTTTTTGTTTTAAGGTCCAACACTTGTCCAAGCTAAGATCCATTGAAACATGGAGTAGAGAAACACTCCACCACTTGTCCAAGCTAGGAAACATTGATAGTAGTTGGCTTAGTTTGAAGATCCACCACGTGTATAAGCTAACTCTATTGAAACATAGAGAGAAGCAAAGGTCCACCAACTGTTCAAGCTAGGCTCCATCGAAACATGGACAGAAGCAAGCTCCACCATTTATCCAAGATAGGCTCCATTGAAACATGGAGAGAATCAAAGGTCCACCATTTCTCCAAGCCAAGCTCCATTTGTCCAACCTATAAGGTTATATCTTAAATGGTAATCTTTCTAATCACTTGGAATACCCATGATATGTTTTACATGGGGGTTTTGTTCCAAGATCACCACTTGTCCAAGCTAACTCTATTGAAACATAGAGAGAAGCAAAGGTCCACCACTTGTCCAAGCTAGTCTCCATTGAAACAAGGAGAGAAGCAAGCTCCATCATTTCTCCAAGATAGGCTAGCATGGATAAGTGCACCTTGAAACCAACCTTCCTATGAGGCAATAGAGCATATGCTACATATTTTATGTATGCCCCATGCCTCAAATTAAGAAGTTATAGATTAGAAGTGGACCTTGCTTGAATGTCACATGCAATAAATTAAGGAAAAATGGCCAAGTGGATTGTATTCCTCAATGGATCCTTGCTTTCACAAGTTGTGAACCTTGAGTCACTTTTACAGTAACTTGGACAAGTGGTGGACCTAGAAACCAAGCTCTCCATGTTGAGATAAGTTGTAGGTAGGACAGTAGGACATAGACAAAGATAATGGATGCAATATACTCGTCTCCTAATAATCCAATTGATTGAAACCATGGTACTTTAGTTGTTTTCATTGTGTATTGTATGTGCATAAAGTGGAATGAGACCTTAAGAAAACTCAAATTTTTGACAAAATCTCTATATTTTGTACATGATATATTGAAAGTTGTCCAACCTGGGAATTGGGATTTTCCCACTTTACCTAATATGGTCTTAAAAGGAGAAGGCAGTCAACTTTTGGGCCATTCAGGAACACCATCTAGACGCCCATAGCAAGAGAAAGCAGATGCTAGGAAAGAAATTGGGTATTCTATGGAGAAGGCAATAACGCCTTTAGTGGCGTCCTCGGCATTGTGGACAGAGAAGTGGAGCCGAAGTTGGTTCTTAACCATCCATCCGGTAGGGTACTGGGGATTAGAATCAGATGGGAAGGGCGTCCCCTCACCATTGTGAATGTGTATGGCCCTTGCAATGCAAAAGATAGAGCCAAAATATGGATGCATCTCAGATATACCCCTATTGAAGGGGAGTGGTTGTTGGTTGGTGACTTCAACATGGTAGAAAAGAGTAGGGATAGAACAGGATCCTCCAGTGTGCTGGCTGGCTCAGAAAGGTCTAAATGGAAAAGTTTGTGCAAAAAGTGGGCAATGATTGACTTATGGGATGTTGGCCCATGGAACAACACACTTGGGTTCACCTACACAAGCCTTCAGTACGCCCGCACTGCCTCTAGACTGGACAGATGCTATTGCTCGCACCAAGCTGATTGGATATCGACGCTGATGGAAATGAAGGTAGTCCCAACAACAATCCTCTTGGGTCACATTCCTCTGCATATTCAATTTATGAAGAATAAAGAGGAGGAGCAGGCCCCAAGAGGTTAAAAAAAATGTTGGTAACAGGGTCACACCTCTTCAAAGACCCTCTTTTCAGGAATCTAGCCAAGAAAGCACTGGGTAAGCTAAAAAAAGATGTCAACCTCAACAAGCACAATGCGTGGGATCTCTTTGCTTGGAGCATCCAGAAAGCAATCAAAACCTCGGGCCCCCGAATCAAGAAATCTAGGGCGGATCACTTGTTGCATCTTTTAGTGGAGGTACAAGTGCTTCCCGCTATAAAAGCCAATGGGTAGGCTACTGAGGGCGAACACAAACGATGGCTTGAAGCCAAATCAAGCCTCGCTAATGAGCAGGTAGAAGATATAAAAAAGGCTAGACTTCTCTCTAGGGAGATTTATTTGCAACCGGAAGCCTCCAATCAAGCTCATTTTTTTAGGGCTCTAAAAATCAAGAAGAGCCAGGGCCACGTTCGCTCGCTCGATGATGAGAAAGGGAGAGCAGTTCATAACCAGGATGAAATGGCTGGTATGATGCTGAGCTATCTCAGTCAAATCATTGGACGGCCGGAAACCCAGTCCCAAGAAGTGGAGGAAGCCAGAGGGACCTTACTACAGAGTGTTAAAAAGGAAATTCCCCACTCCGAAGCTAATAACTTGGAACGGGCATTTTCTGAAGAAAAATGTTCACTAGCATTGCAAGCCCTTGGCAAGGAAAAGTCCCCTGGTTGGGATGGGATGACATTGGAATTCTATGCAGAATTTTGGGATGATCTCAAGGCCCCAATCACAGGCCCCAATCACAAGTTTGGCCAATAAAGCCATGGTCGAAGGGTTGTTGGAGACAAGTGTGAAGAGAGGGCTTATCAATCCTATCCCAATCTGCTACTCTAAACTACAACATGGCACCCTATAACGATGATGTTAGTGGCCTACAAAATTATAGCTAAAGCAGTGGCCCTTAGACTAGCCCCCTTACTAACCAGGATCATCTCCCCCCATCAACATGGTTTCATTAAAGGAAGGTCCATATACGATAACATATTGGCAGCAATGGTGGGCATAGAATACGCAACTGTCACAAAGCAGGAGTGCATTCTACTGCAGTTGGACCTGGACAAGGCCTATGATGATAGAATAACATGGGCATATACAGAAGCCATCATGGAAGCTCTAGGCTTTGGGACGCGCCTCTGTCGAATTGTTCGTGTAATGGGGGCTGGAAGCCAATCAGAGCTCCTATTTAATGGTAGAATTGTGGGCTCTTTTGAGGTTAAAAGGTCTATTAAATAGGGATGCCCTCTTGCCCCCCTACTTTTTGCCATAGGATCACATCCTCTAATCACGATGCTCGAAACTAGTGCTAAGCGCGGGGATGAGCAAGGCCTTGTTTTACCAGGAAATAGACAACTTCTGGAAAAACTTTTTGCAGATGATTCTCTCCTCTTCTTGAAGGCGTACCCCTAGGTCATCAGAAAAGCTCTAGAGATTGTACAAATGTTCTCGGTAGCTTCGGGGTCCCAGTGTAATATAGAGAAGTCAAGGATGATTTCCCTATCAGAAAATGACTCATTTGATCCTTCTATCTGGTCGGGGGAGATTGTCACAAAAGGAAAGATCTTTAGACATCTGGGAGCCCCCTTGGGGGTGGATGTAACTCACAAGCAAAGATTCGAGTGGGTGCTTGAAAAAATCAAAAAAAAAAGAGTAGGTGGGAGTATGCTCTTCTCCCATTCCCAAGTCGGATAAAAGTGGTGAATGCCTTCATGATGCCTTATATTGCCTTCACTAGCCCGCTTCTCAAGATGGCTAAGTGTCACTGGGAAGAGTTCTTAAAACCAGTAAAAACATTTATTTATTTTTTTATGGAAAAATAACACGAAATCTTCCAGGCCATGGCAATGGGCCAATAGGAGTCGGTTGCTCGGCCAGGGAATCAAGGAGGCCTCGAGATTCTTAACCCTATGACCCATGCAGAAGTTTGTTGCACCAAATTTGTGGTTTCCTTGGCTAAACAGGATCAAGTTTGGGCAGTTATGATCATAGATATGATAGAAGCAGCTAAACTTGGCTCGAAGGGAGTCTGAAAGTGGAGAGGGGTGGAGGTTCATGACAAGTTGCTTGCCCCGGCGTGGTCTACCTTAAGATTGGGGGGCAGCTCAGGAGAATTGGTAAGAAAATGCAATAGAGTAGCAGGAGTCTTAAAGTGGGGGGAAGAAGCCAGATACTTCAAGAACTCCATCTTACATTGGTTCCCCTGGCTCTCCAAAGTTGTAGATCCGCCACAAAATCCCTATTGGATTGAGACAGCAAGGAAGGTGAATAATAAGGGTTTGATCCGACTTGAGCACTTCTGAGACAGTTTCAACAAGATTTAGAAAACCATTGAACTTATGATTGCCCAGTACCAACTCAATAGCTTGGAGGTCTTGCTTGTCCACAAAGTGATGAAAGAACTTGACAATCTAGCAATGCCAATTTGTGACTCGGAGTTGGACTGGAAAGCCTGGAAATGGCCCGGAAGCAGTCTCTTGTGGAAACCCCATACTAAAATCATTTATCAGACAATGATGCAAAAGAAGAATTGGTCTAGCCCCCTTAATAAGCTATGGAAAAAGAAATGGCCGGAGGAAAGGTGGGAGCATGTAATGGAGAACATATGGAAGCTAAAGGTTCCACAATACATGAAGGTTTTCTTATGGAAGGTTATTTGGGGTGCTCTATCGATGGGGGTGAAGATTCAGGAGAGAGGTATTGGGTCAGATGGATGCTTGGGGTGCAGGTTGACTAGTGAAGATCTGGCCCACCTTTTCATGGACTGCCCAGCTATAAAAGGCCTCGCAGGGAAAGTATGCAAGTGGGTCCACAGAACATGGAAAATTATTTTTTTCAAGACTGACCTATGCTTTGGAGGTAAAAACTCAAGTAGTCCTGCACTCCTCGTCAGCACTCAGATTGTCAGATACTTCTTCTTTCATAATGTATGGCAAACAAGGAACCGCGTGTGTTTGAAGGAGGATTTGAGGTGGCAAGCTTCGCATAAATTATACAGGAAAGCAAAGTGATAATATGGGCACTGGTGCGCAAGCATCACTCGAAGGATTGGTCAAGGACTACTTGTGCCTTGTTGTAAGCAGACGGAATACCGGGGGCAAACCTTGGCCATCGGTAGGAGTGGCTGCCCTTATAGCCGCCGTTGTAATTATGATTCTTGGATGTTGTCATGGCTTAACATGAGCATGACAAAACCTTGTAAACTTTTCGGCTGCTCAATATAATTCACTCACAATTGTGAGTTTTGCAAAAAAGAAAAGATTCATAATACCAATGTTAGGTCCTACTTATCAACAACCAAAACCATCCAATTCTTCCTATAGAATTAACTCTGTAAATAGCATGTAGGCAGCTAATGAGACCTTGGGTGAACTAGACTAAACCGTGATGCCTCGGCATAATCACAAAACTTATTGTACCACCTCGGTGTATCTAGGGTGCCACTTTTTATAAAACATGATTCTTCAAAAAAAAATTGTTTATCTCGTTTCTCCATTGTATGTCCGTTTTTCACCCATACAATGAAAATAATATTTTTGGGTTTATACAATTTTAAAAAGCACATTTCTTTTTGAAAATGCCAAAAAGCATAGAAAGCTAAAAAATAGCACAAAAAGACAAAAAAATCTAAAATTGAACCACAGATTCACTAGCCTATCTAAACTAGAAAACGGATGCAGGCATTTTCCACTGAAGAGAAAGATTTTACAAAATTGAATCATAGCTTCCTCGAGACTCGTGGATTAAAAATTCAACCTTGTTTTTCACAAAAAGCAACAAAAAGTAGCAAAATGCTTCAAAAAACAAAATTGTCCAAAATTGAACCAAACGTCCATCTAACCTCGAGGCCATGAAAATAACCTTGCTTTCCATTTTAGAACCTTCCAACATTGTACAACATATTACAGCCCAAAAGTAAAAGTACTAGATATTCTATTTTTCTTATTTTTAAAAGAGACCCAAAAAATTGAGGATCTTACCTTCTCCCTCACATGAAAATTTTGAGGTGTCCTCCAATCTCTACACAAATATCAAATAAGCAAGTTGAAAATTCTCTATAAATATAAGCTAATTTGACTATTTCATAAGATATTGAGTTATGATACTATCATGGAGAGATTTTGATTGTGACAGTATGGAATGATGTTGGAACATTAGCGAGTCCAAAAGGTATCAAAAGTTCTTCATTTTCTCGTAGATCTTCAATTGTTGCATGAACACAAATATTTGACTAATTTTTCTCCACCTCAAGCATTATGAGTCTTGTTGGCTTGAGCTCCACCTTGAGATTGTTGATTTCCTTGGATAAGTGTTGGGTGATCCATTTCTTGTAAGGATTAGCTGAAAAAACATTCTACGTATGAGACATCAAAAGGCAGATATACTTTCATCAAAACCTTATACCCTTTCGTTAAAGCAACCAAAATTCACCTTAGAGCCATTGCTGCTACAAAATCAATAATCAAAGTTCCTTATTATACTTTTTTTAATACTCCAATCAACCCATTGTAAATTGATCACATTTAGTTTGCACAAGAAGACATGTGAATAGTGGGAACAAACCTTGGTCGAGAAATCAAACTAGCAATAGGAGATTCTAATATCAAGCCTAGTAACTATGCTAACTATACAAGAAATAGTCAATCAGAGGCCTAGTCCAACACCTATAAATAGGCATTACTCATTTGGTGGGGTCTATCATTGTTGGAGTCCATTGTCACTTTTGGAGCTAGTTATACTCCTAAACTCTTTTAGAATTAGCTCAAAGAATTCATTGGCTCATACGTGGAATGTGTCTCCTCTTCACATTGTAAGCTTTGTAGAGCTTTTCTCTCTCTTGGTAGTGACCTAGGAACATTGTCATTATGTAGCCTTTATATGCCCTTCAACTGCTCTTGAGCTACCATCAAAGTTGCTTGCACATCGGTAACCTACTTTTCGTATGCGCCTTCTTTATGTATAAAAAAGAGAGATATCTCTTGTCTTTGCATTTTTCCAGCTTTATATCAGTCTATAGGTCCTTGTTCCTCTTTTCCATGGCCTACTAAGCTAAATTTGACCCCTAAAAAGTGAGGACTATGGCATTGGCCTTCAATTCCTTAAGCAACTCACTCTAATCTTTGAGCCCTACCTCAGTCTATGCCATATGGAGTCTAGCTACTTCAATCTATGTTTGTAGCCACTAAGCATATGCATTAGTGTCAAAAATACCCTATCATTCAATTCTTACAGTTTCTTTTCATGGCTTTCACTTGTAGTATTCCTTGCTCCATTGCCATTGATTCTTATTTCTTATCTATTTTTTCAGGTTTCCTCTACAATGGTAGGTTTCCTCTACAATGGTGGCTTCAATGTAAGGCCTTGGTAATTCACTACAACATAACCCGAAGTTATCGACGCCTTATATATCGACGCCCGTACCTTTCCACGTCCATATCGACGTTCTTACACACCGTCGATATGGAGGTGGAAATACGCGCATATCGACGTTCTTACACACCGTCGATATACGCGTCGATATGGAGGTGGAAATACGCGTAGAAAGGGAAAATTTTCCACGCGTATATCGATGCGCTTATCGACGTGTATATCGACGCTAAAAATTTGGGGAAAAAAAAGGCGAACCTGCACGCAGGGGCCATTTTCTCCCTCAACGCGCGCACTCAGATCTTGGCCGAAACCTGCGCAGCAGGTATTATGGCATTCTTCCCCCCCCCCCCCCCCCCTCTCTCTCTCTCTCTCTCTCTCTCTCTCTCTCTCTCTCCACATCGTGTGTGTGTGTGTGTAGGAAAGAGATAGATAGAGAGAGAGAGAGAGAGCGGTGTGTGTGTGTGTGTGTATATATATGTAGGAAAGAGAGAGAGAGAGAGAGAGAGAGAGAGAAAGAGAAAGAGAGAAGTGTGTGTGCATGTAGGAAATTAAAGAGAGAGATAGAGAGAGAAAAATGTGCGTAGGAAATTAAAACTAAAGAGAGAAAGAGAGAGAGAGAGAGAGAGAGAGAGAGAGAGAGAGAGAGAGAGAGAGAGAGAGAGAGAATTATGGTTTGCGTAAAAAATTAAAATTAAAGAAAGAAATGAAATGAAATGTTATATCAACTCTTCAAAGGCCAAAGTGACCTATGAGACTAGAAAGTTACAATGTGGTAGATCTGATACAAAGTTAGAATAACAAAATGACAAAATAAAATATTATGGAATCCTAAACTGCTCGGTGTGGACTAAGCAGCTGGGATAGGTAGATCATAGGAGATCCAGCGTCTGTCGCGTTGGCGGACCTCATCAATCTCCTCCATGGTCAGTAGTCTGATCAGGCGTTGTGCATGTCGAGCCAAAGTGACCTGGATCATCTGATGCAGCCTTTATCGATGTTTTGTAGTCTGGCCTCCGCAGTTGTGGGCGTCTGGATCTCCCTAGCTCAGCCGCTCGTTCGATCAGTACGTAAAGAGATAGGGAAGTAGACAGCGAGATAGAGAGAGAGAGAGAGAGAGAGAGAGAGAGAGAGGGAAGTAGAGAGCGAGAGAGAGAGAGAGAGATGGATAGATAGTTCTATTATCGTCCTGGGAGGTCAAATATGACCTATGGGACCAAATGAACATGTCACGTGGTGTGAGTAGAGTTCATAAGTGACTCTTGATGCTCAAAAATGGCTGAAATGAGGGTCGCAATAGAGAGTCCACATCGTGGTTGGGAGAGGAAGGTATGTAGGGAGAGATCATGGCTGAATATATGGGGAAAAGAGGACCTAATGTGATCAAAATCTGAGCACTCAAGTAGTGTGTGGTACTCACTCTCTCGCACGTGACGAGGGCATAAGGTGCAAAGTCGATGACACTCCTCGCCAGTGCCCCAACGTCCTGTCTCGCAGCGTAGAGAATGGGAGCTAAGACGAATGGAGGCAATGGTGCGGATCGCACTCAACGGGATGGGCTCAAGGATGTAGGAATGGGTTCGGTTACCTCGTTCCGAGAAGAAGAGAGATTTGTAGTTTGGGGCAACGTGTGTGGTGTAATGGTTGAAGCGAGAACCTCCGGATTTCTCCCAAGCCGTGATACATTGGCGTTGTAAGAAGGCTTCATTAACTTGGGAGTCGATCGACGCATCCTT